>NW_020528595.1:0-40157 GCF_003368295.1 Carassius auratus
ACATCTAGAAAAAGAATGCTTTCCAGCCAACCAAATTCTTTTCTTGTAGCTCGCCATAGGGATTGCATCTGTACCATGCCATCCCTGTAAGTAACTCGTGACATATGAGGCCAGGAGTAGATCACAACCATCTTTCACCACCAGAACTTTACATGTCAGCTTAATCAAAATGCAGATCTTGTCTGGTCTGGTTTGCCTTTTACAGGTCCTCAGAGGACACTGTGTCTTTGTCAGTAAGTTTCTAAGCTGTCTCTCCTCCACTACAGAATAGTTGTAAGTGCTCACTCCATGCCTTTCCCCACCTACAGTATAGTCTTTGTTGAGACTGTTTTTATCTTGATATTCTGCTTGATCTCGGGGACTTGGGGATGAACCACATGGGGGCAGGGAGCTGGGTCTGGCTGATCCAGAGGCAGGCCTTTATCTTTATTCTCATCCTGGCCTGAAGAAACAGCTGGAGTTGAGACCGAGTTGACTGCTCCAGCTGGTGCGCTTTCATGCCCACTGTATATCTCCTCGTGGCCATCTTCACTGACTGGATTCTGCTTCCTCCGAACTGGACAACAGTTCCTCATCACGATATTCGGCTACGTCTACACCACCACCCTCAGATCCAAGCTCCTTCAGTCGACCATGATGCTTCACGTGATAACGCGGTTCTGGAAGAATTTAACAATGGTGTGTTTGGGCAGATCTAATTGGGCTGAAAGGGTGTGGATTGCTTCCTGGTCAGGATAGAGGCCCACATCTTGGATGAAGCTCTGTAAGATACCTAGAGCCTCCAGAGAGATTTTGGTGCGAGAGCGAGGTTTTTTTGTGACATTGCTGACCCCTCCGCTGTTGCCTGAACCTGCGTTAGCCTGGGGGTTCTCTTCAGCTCCAGAACTGGGAACAGGTTCTTCTCGAATTGGAGAGTGTTCCTTCAGTGGCTGTATGGGCTGTCTGTGAAGTGCCTGGTGGGAAGTTGGAGAGTTATTAGCTGGGCCAGAGTCATCTCTTACCTAAACTTATAAACAAGAGTCAGCAGTATGGAATAATTGAAAAACTACTTAAAAGTTCAAAGTGTCCTTTCAATGAATGTCTCTTGAAGTTAATGTCCTCTGTGCACTTGAGTATGTTATCAACTCTGGTAAAAATCCAACCAAATTGCTCTGGGCTATGATTGTTTAACTATGTATATGTACACATAATCCACAAGATTAAATATTTGTCATGCATTTCATGTTTTGAGACCATCAAAGGCGAATGACAGCATCTTGAGCTGACACATCGGACCACAATAAAAATTCAACAGAGGAGAAGCTGAACAAATACACACCAAAACCACAAATAAATTACATCAAAAGAACCTGTTATAAAAAGAGATTTGTGTTTTGAAACAAACCATTTGAAGTACTAGTGGCAAGTTGGTTTCATCTGTCATATCTTGACAGGATGAATTCCGATCCCAGTTACACAGACTAGTGACTCGCTAAATTTAACAAAAAAAAAGCAACAGACAGTAAGAAATGACACATTTGACTTTGAGATGTGAGATTGTTTGCATATGCTATTTTCTTGTACAAACACAGTGTAATCATTAGCGTTTTCCAACAAGTTTGAAGACTAAAAGAGCTACACTATTGCTTTTACAGAGGTTTCCAGACCCTCCAAATGTTCTCAATAAATCTGACATTTTCTTCTAGTGCGGGCGCCAAAACAGGGAAGGGGGACTGGGGGGACAGAGTATGAAGTGGTCAAGTGGTATATTAGGATTAGGAATAAATAGCAGATATTTAGTGAGAGGGAAAAAGAGGTATCTGGTGAGGTCTGATACAAGAGAAGGTGCAGTGTGTCACAGCTAAGCTATCGAAGTCTGTGGCGCTGTCCTGCTGAGTTTATGACCAGGGTGGGGTGCCCAGTGCCTCCACACTGGAATGCTAAGCTATAAATCTGCGGTGAATTAAAATTAAAGGACCTACATAAAGATAATAGTCATGCGCCTCTCTCTCTGTCTCTCTCCTGCTCTCTCACTATTCCCTAATATAGATAGACAGGGTGATTTTTGTAAATTAATCATTGAGGGTCGGCCAGACCATTGAATAATTTGCTCCGATTTCACCTGTGGGGCTGTTTTTGGGCTGGCGCTTTACAGGAAGTGTGTAGGTTTGTTCTTTTTTCGTCTCTGTTTCTCCCCATAATTGTATTCTTTCCATGTCTCAGAGAAAGCAAACAGAGGCCACAAAAAAGGACGTGAAAAAGAAATGTCCAAAGAAAGTTTGAAAGATGGTTGAAAAATTAGATTGACCACAAGGCATAACAGCGCAAAATTACCCATTAGCTTAGCTAAAGAGACCACACACACACACACATTCACAAACTTCATTCATCCTGTATATGTTTGCTTGTTGTGTATATTATTATATGAAATTCTGGGAACAATTAAGGTACGTTCCAAAGACATATATACAGTACACTCCAAAATGCACAACAAAAACATTGAGTAATGACGTTGCGCATTTACATACCATTGCTTTGGCATCCTATCAGATATTTTCAAATTCAGAGACGGAGTGAGTCCTCCAGCAGCCCATTCAAAGTAAAGTGTCTAAGATGCCTGTTATTGCACTCTTAACGGTGGACGTTAATGAAGAGCTCTTCTGCCAAGCCAGAGGAGTGACTCCATTTCAAAACCCTGCTTTAGCTATAAAGCCAACCTCCGATTTCCTCCACCATCCAATTCATTCACCTACTCAGTTCTTAAACAACGTCTTCACAACCACAGGAGTCCACATTTGGACACAGGGCCATTTTTCGCCTGCACGCCTTTTCTTTTTTCAATATTTATCTCCACCGCTTCTTCTTTTCTAATTCCAAGCTGGGATGGGTCTGTGAGTTTCACTGCATTAAGAAAAAGTATATTTTTCCCCTTTAAACGCAAATCAAGGCAAAATTATGGTGAAGAAGTATGAAAGAATTATAGAACATAAAACATTCAGTTGATTCTTAATGAGGACTGGCCCTCGTGGGGACAAAGGCAGGATTAAGGGGGCTGTGTTGCCACTGGAGACGCCATTAACAGGCAGATAAATATGTAATGATGAGAAAAGACACTTTCCATGTTGGTTTTGCTTGTGCATGACTTCACCTTCTCCAATTATCATGTGCATGCATAATTTTCTTTGCCACACTGCAATACCTCAGGAATGGGTGAGTCATGTATATGTGTGTGTGTGTGTGTCTTCATATTTGTTTCAGAAGTTTAGTCAATCCACAAAATTAAAATGCCATTACTCACTATTCCTAGTATGGAAGGCTGTTACTCCCTGAGCAGAAAAACATGTTAATTAAATTTGATCTCAAAATTGACATTTTTTAGTTAATGTGACATCTCACAGTGTAACTTTAAAATTGAACATTTGTGACTTTATTTTTTATATATATATTTTTTTTTACTTTATCTTACAATTATCAATTTTCCTTTTACCCCAGCCCTCAATTGCGGTCCCAATACACATGGCAGGGTCTAGAGGGCACTCTCACTTCAACATCCAATTTAGCAAAAACAAAGAAGAAATTATTCATAAGAAGTGTCTTGCCAAATGAGCAAAGGGAGGCACTTAAGACCATACACACGCATTGCAGAAAACAGCGTGAAGACAACGTGGGACCGGATCAGCCATCTAGTGTGCGTTAGTTTGAGTGTATCCCTGAGGTGGGGCGAGCTGCACCCAGGGACTCACATGGACATGTCATGGAGTGGTTAGAACCGTTAGGATTAAAAAAATTATTAAAAACATTACACACAGCAATGTCATGATTCATGATTTTAAAGTAGGACACAGAAACTGGGGGGGGGGGGGGGTAATAACAAGATTTAATACAAGATTTCGCTTTATTTTTGACCATGTCAAAGTTACAGGACTTGTGCTGATATTTTGAGTCACGTTTGATGTTCTTATAAGGGTCAAATAAAACATCAGTGAATTCTGTTGGTCACACTGAGGTGGTATCGGCTTAAAAAAAAAACTGTTCACATGTATGTGCTGCATGTGTTCATTAATTAACATGCTCATGTCTGCATAAGCAGCTGGGACACATGTGCTGTGGTGGCAGGCAGGCTGGAGCCGAGGGGGCTGCTGGGTATTTTAATTTGAGGAGGGTCCCTCATTACTACTACTACTCCCAAAAAGAAAAATAAGAAAAAAAGAGAAGAAGAAAAAAGAAACATGCTCATGTATGGCATTTCATGTTGACACAGCACAATATCTTGTAATTTATATATTTTATTGTATTTTTATTATTTTCAATTATGTTAGACATGGTATAGTATATTCTATTTAACCTGTTAAATGTCACCCCGTCCCGTATACGGGACACCTACGTTGACTATACTATATTACAATCAAATCTAATCTAATCTTGACAAACTATATATTGTTGGAAAGGTCTAAGACTCCCAAATATATATTTTACCAATATTTTTTGTTAAAATTATGTAGGAAAAGTAATAGATGAATTTACGACAAGAGTGCACCCTCAGAAATCTACATTACAAAAGGAGCTTTGACCTTTGTTAAAAAAAAGACTTCCCCGTTGCCTTTTTCTCTATCACATTTTAGAAATCATCAGAAGTTATATATCACTTGAAAACATAAAATCTCAAAATTCATCCTTCAAAACACATTTTAAAATCAGACATTGCATTACCATGTAAATGGTACATCAAAATCATGTTACAAAATGTTTTCAGTCATGAATATAAAAAATTTAGGTTTGTATCATGCACATTCAAGTCTATCTTCAAAAACGTGAGTGACAGTTAACAGGTTAATATGATATTTATGCTATGTATTTGTATTTATATAATATTTGATATATTTAATATAAATTAATAAATTAAATTTAATTTATTTTAATATATTTATATTATTTTAATATTGTTACTAATTAATACAACAATGCTATATATGTGCTCAGGATGATATGTACAGAATAAATAGAATATTTTTTTTTACAATTTGTAATATATGTTCACTGTCAATAAAAGTCTCAAAAACATAATCACATAAAAAAATCCATACAGTTAAAAAGAAAATGTTATGTTATATTAATATTTCTTACATAAGTTTGTTTCAATTAAATATAACATATGAATATGAATACAACAATGCTATATATGTGCCCTTTATGATATATACATAATAAAATAAATAAACAACAGAAAAAGTTCCTTGTACATAATTATACTTTTAGTTACATGTTGCTTTAGTAAATGCACTGACTATCCTCAACATATGTTTTTATGATCAATGTTGTGCAAGAGTTTCATGGTCAAAGCCAGTGTAGAGTTACTAAAGAGAGTTACTGTAGTGAAGTCTCTTGAGTCATTATGTGTGTGTGTGTGTGTGTTCCTTCTCTTCCCGTAATTATTAATATCAGGGCTGTGGTGGCACTGTCTGTCAGGGTGTGTCCTAATGGGGCATTTCCTTCTGCGCCCAAAACACATAAATGAGTATATTTACACACACACGCACACGCACACGCACAACAGACTGTTTATTCACTGACATAAAAGAGAAAGCGAGCAAGAGAGAAAGAGACGTAATGGGCTAAGACAGTAACAGAGAGCCACTCTGTCTCCATTTGTTAGTACTCAATCTTAATATGGTTGCTCAACTTAAGTTAATAAATGTTAATAAACAGCAATCATTGTGAGTGAATTAAATTGCAATGCTTTACTGGCAGGGTGAGAAAGAAGAGTAGGTTAAAGGAAGGTGGAAAGCATCGATCCAAGTGTTTGTAGATTTATGTGTATGCCATTTGTGTGTGCATGTATTTACATATCAGTATTAGTGTGTAGATGTGTGCCTGTGTGTGTACACTGTATATGAATGCATGTCTATGGTAATACTGGAAAAGTGTGTTTCCACAGTCCTTTACTATAATGACCCTGGCTGGCATAGGGAAAAGTCCATTTAATCAGTAGCGCATTATTTGGAATTCTCTCTCTCTCTCTCTCTCTCTCTCTCTCTCTGTGTGTGTGTGTGTGTGTGTGTGTGTGTCATTAAAGAGGCTGGGGTGTGCTGGGTTATTAGATGTTGGCAGGAATGCTGCATAAATGATGCTGATATTAAAACTGAAACCTCAAAGAAGTGTGCACAATGAACACATCTATATGATCTAAAGAGAATTATGCTTAAAACATTCACGCAGATCTTGAAATTGTTTTTACTCTTTCCTTCAAATCTTATACACTTAGCAGTCAAATCATACATTTTTATTTTTAATGTTAATCAAAGTTTCTTGTACAAAACAATTTCCATCTTAGAATTATAATTATAATTATAAAAAATTAAATAAAACACAATAAATAGGTAAATGACATTTTACTGGACCATTCTTGATCAGGAACAATTTTCTTTGTATTTTCCAGGGGCTTATTTTGATGCTGTGCCTATAAAAGGGACTGTTCACCCAAAAATGACAATTCTGTCATTATTTACTAACCCTCCACTTGTTGCAAACCTTTATGAGTTTCTTTCTTCTGTTGAATACAAAGAAGGTATTTTGAAGAATGATGGTGACCAGACAGTTGACATTAGCCATTGACTTCCATATTTTTGTTTATTTATTTATTTATTTTTCAATATTGTGTATGTCAATTGTTTCCGTCAACGGTTTGGGCACACACATTCTTCAAAATATCTATCGTATTCAACAGAAGAAACTCATACAGGTTGTTCCAACAAACTCTATGCAAATCCTGCTTTACATATTTGTAATATAAAGTATATGCAATTTGAATAGTTTCATAAACTTACCTGAGGGTCAGTGGGCAAGTGTAGTACAGTGTGCATCCGTTCACTGTGGTGATGGCGGGACTCTTCCTCATACACCAGATCCCTGTCCGCCTGTGGAAGGCTCAGAAACCTCCGGATGGTACACAGGTTCTCCCAGAGAGTCCTGTTCTCGGGGCTGGGACTCTCTTTCCAGCGAAGCAGCTCGCACAGCCATCCCTTGTAGAAAGGATGAGTGTTCATTACACTTTTCGATTTGGTGAAGGAATTTTTACAACAATATCATTAAATAATAACAACTTGCTTCTTGCCTTCTTACTGGATTACCCACTAAAGCACCTGTACAGAGTCTTTCTTCTCTTTTTCGGTCATTTATATCAATTATACAGGGGACATTAGAAAAACGTAAGGAAATGATCAGCAGAATGGGATGTGGAACCTTGAATTCACTCCTTTCCTTGAATATGTTTATTTTATGACTGTAAAGTTGACTTTACAGTAAACAGCTAGCACCACAAAGCATCACAAGTGCACTGAGAGAGCGGAGAGTGTGTAAAAGAGAGAGTGAAATGGTGGGAGATTAGGAAGATTTGATTATCTCTGCTAGACTGGGCCAGTCTTTGACACCAGCTGTTGTGTGCAGCCAACCACTTCCAGCACACATTGTTAATGACCTGAGCATCTCTCTCTCTCTTTCCTTCTCCCTCAGCTCCTCCTGGCCAGCTGCAGCAGATGGGCGCGTTCAGCCATAACCCCCCCACCCGACCCCAGACCTGTGAGACCTAACCACATCTGTCACACACACACACACACATTCATATATACACACACCAACAGAGCAGCTCTTTGCTGACACATCTCATACATGCAAACATGCGAAGACGCCCCTAACACATGCCTCTAGATGAGGTGGCAGCACCTGCAAAGCCATGCTGCAGTAACGCAGAGCTCCTCAGTAAAGCAAGCAGCAGAGACCGAAGCTCTCTCAGGCTATTACATGGTAAGAATTAGGCGCAGCTGGGAGTGGGATCATATTTGACTAAATCAATTAGCCCTCTTTCATATAAATGAGACAGAGACAAACAAATGGTCCAAAAGCTTAAAAAAAAAAAAAATTATCAAACACTCTGAAATTAATGACATGCTTTTCCAGTTTGTGTTAAAGAATGGGACTGCTGGTGTCCTTTTGCACTAACACAGTGTGGCCAGGGTCCAAAATGATTTCCCCCCCATACCTTTACCATCCATATACACATATGGAAAAGAAAAGGAAGAAAACGTTTTTGGTATTGAATAAGAAAAGGGTGGCAAAATATGTATTATTATTTTATTATTATTATTATTATATAACATATATATATATATAGATATATATATAGATATAGATACACTATCATTAAATCATTCTAATATGCTGATGAAGAAATTCATAATTTGGTGAATTGCAATATATATACATATATAAAAACAGAAACTGAAATTGCTTCAAACATTGCGATTGCTAAGCAAGTCATTTGTATTTGCTTATTTAGCATTTGCCAAGTGTTAATTTTAGACTCTGGATAGCTTTATGAATATGCTTCAAGCTTCAAAAACCAAAAGTAGATTACTGTTATATGCTTATTATAACTGCTATGTTTAATTCAGTTAGAAAATGTTTAAGAGTTTTTTCCATGGCCTCAAATCATGACTATTATACTTCTGTGACGTATACTTTTAGTCACAATATTATACATTCTTTATACAGTTGTCTGGAAACAAGTGTCAATGTAAAAGGTAGGAGGAAAGAAATCAGATCAGTCTATGGATCACTGGATGCACGTCTGCATCACAACATGAACAATGACTCATGGAATGGGAGAGATTGACAAAGCCATTGAAAGAAACTTTGGCAGGATCTGGAATGGTAAGTCAAAGATGAATAAATGCAAGGCATTTATCAGGCTATCTGTTGATGTTGATGTTTTTGTTTATCAACTGCAGAGGCGCGCCAGAATCAGATATAACAGTCTGCACATATGGACACCATTACTTCCCCTACACTGACTGAGGAAAGAATATGTAAGCTAAGTGTTATTAACATCTTTTCAGAATAAAATAAATAATGACATGTTTAAATACCCTATCCCTTAATATTTCCAGCTACTTGCTGTTTAATTATTTATTGCAATATGTATTTAAATATTTTATTTTAATATTTTTTATATATAAATGCAAACCCAGTATGTAAGACATACTTGAAAAGTAGAAGACCAGGGTTTTCTTTGTATTTTTAGTGTAAAATAGTTTACATAGATTAGGCTAGTTTAGAATTTAAATTTTTGTATTTTAGTTTTGGCTTTATGTTAGGATGGATTGAAACATGTCTGGATTATAAACCATAATGAAAAAAAGTCAATTCTTACTTGGCTCTTGTTGGCTGCCACCTTGGCAAAAAGTGCCTGAGACACTTTTGCCCGTTTCATCTCCTGCTGGATTTCATCATAAATGGCTGAGGTGATGTTAACCAGTGGCTCCAGTTTCAGAGGAATGTCAGGGTTAGGACCAGAAGTTTTAGACTGTGTGAGTCCAGTGGTCAAAGGTAAAACCAACAAAGACATATTGGTTAGATAAATATTCATAATTGGTAAAGTACAATACAAGATAATATTCATGGATGGCATTTTAGACCCTTGTTTATACCTGGAATGTACTGAGATTTTAGCAGATAAATCATTAAAGCATCCTGTTAGTAAACTCTTTGTAGTACGTGTTTTGAAGTATGGTGTATTGATTTTAGAGTGGTGTGTTTTTTTATTCAATGTTTGAAGTTGCCCTGCAGGCACAGGCAAGTAATCTCACATTCCCCAGTAAAAACGATTGTGAGATAAACATTTACAGACATAATAGTAATGATAATACACAACCACAATCCCTAAAACCAAAGAATGAGAACTTTGTTCTCATATCAGAAAGATTTGTATTATCTGCATGGGTTCATTCACAATGGTCTTGAGGTTGAAAGCAGCCATATTCATGATTCCTACAAGCATTCTAGAAAGTCCACGCACCAGGTTGCAGGTCATTTAATATAAACATGCCATGACAAGAGCAGAGTTATGCTTTTCTGCTTTTGTCATTTTAGAGAATCAGGAGCAAGAACTTGTGGACTCCATGTTTTAATGGGTGTGCACCATTTAAAATCATGTACAAACATGTACAAACATGTATATGGTTGTAAATCGTCAATATAAACAATACAAATCTGACCTTATGTCATAGCTTGGCTTTTATTTGCAAAATGGGGAACGTTTTGTGCATATAGTTGATCACTACAGATCTTGGAGGTCTCGGATGAGGTACACTCTATGAGGAAATGATGTGAGTGTTGATGTAATCCTCACCGAGTTTGTGATTTTGGTCTTATTCTTCCAAATAGATGCCCATGCGTCAGGAGTTAACTGTTCATCGATGCTGCGCTCCCACAGTTTCTGCATTGGGAGGTATGGTGTGAAGTTAGCAATAAAAAGGTAGCAATCAGATTTCAGCTTTTACCCTTAGAGGGCACTATCTTGAAAGGCAGTGTGATTGTGTTAGTGAGTTATCCGTATTTTTGTTGTCAGTGCCGATATGTATTAATATTCAAAGAAATATCATCATATGAGAATAATAGCACTATATAACACTAATGCTAATAACACTGTGCGTTTTAGCTAAAGATGTCATAGGAGCGAAACATTTGACCTTTGTTGCCTGGCTTCAGGTTGGAAGACACTACATGACTTATACCTAGAAATTTTTCCGCAGTTTCACAATCTCAAGAGGAGTCAATGCTAATGCCAATTTTAGAATGCATGTCATGCATCTCCTATCAGAGGCACATGTCTCTGCGTGAGTTTGTTGGGTTCAGAAGAACTTAAAAAAGTCTGGTAGTGTTTGATCCTCAGTTATTTAGTCTATGTACCTATTTACAAAGTCGGCAAGTGTGTGATGCCTATTTTAAAATATGTTCAGATTTTAAAAGTCATGTAGTCAATTCCAGCCTTTACTAAACTTCATTGTTTTTTACTAAAGTTCTTGCATTTTTTAAGCTTTATAACAGCCTGATACAAAGAAAACAACAAAGTGTAAGCCAAACAAAACAAGTAAACAGATCGCATGAATCCAGACAGAAACATAAGCAATCTCATAGGCCTACAGATAAACAATTCAGACTCAGACCCAACATAAGCTTTCAGGTATTTCTACACCCAGTCAAACATACAAACACAGACGCAACAGGGGAAAAGAGATGTGTAGGGGGCTGGACCTAGTCAAGGGTGGGAAAGTGGGGTACCTGAGAAAGGCGGGCGCCGCCAGGACTGGGGTTTGTGCTTGGGGGCAGACTCACAGGGGGATTCATGCTGCGCTCTCGCTCTTCCTGGTAAATTCGGTCCCTCTCACTCTCAGGTAAGTTCAGGAAGTTCTGCATCGCTTTGAGGTTCACTAGCAAGGACTGAGAGGCTGAGCGTGGGTCCTCTTCTTTTCGCAAGATCTCCGATAACAGGCCCTGGTGTGCACACATAAACACACACGTAAGCACAGGGGAAGCGATTTGTAGAAGGCTAATTTTCTGGCAACACATCTATCCTGTTACTTCATCTGTACCATGTAAGTCTCTACCCACTCTTTAATGGACAGTGCACTATGTTGGATGTAATTGTGCATAATTTAGACCTGCAGTGAATTCATCAGGTGTGTTTGCTGCTGAGAGGGTGTATGAAAGGATCCGACTTCTGGATACCAGAGAAAATCTCTGACAGAACAGCACTGACACCTTCATTCTTCTCTGTTGTTTAGTTCATGGCCAAATTAAACTGGTTTAGTTCTGATTTGTATATGGTCTGATTTTTATATTTGGTGTGTGTTTGTGATAGGTACTAGGGCTTGGCGATAAATCTTATAGATATTATATTTTACAGATTTTTGTTGATATTCGATATACTTCTTAACACACATGTACTTTGTATTTTTTCTTTAAAAATCTTTAGTTTGTTTTAAAAAATTAAGCACCGTAATTGTATGACAAAATTGAACTGAGCAATCTGTAAATTCAGGATGAAATGTAAATTAACCGTTTATTTCTCAATGCACGCTATTGATTTTATTGAACAATTATTAAAGAGTCTATCCATGAATATGTTTTATAAAAAATAAAAATAAAAACTTTCAATTGATATTGGATGGATTAATACAAGCTTGCATCAAGTCAAATGTTTTATCAACATTTTTTGATAAAACATTTCACTTGGATGTAAGTCACAATAAAGTAGAAAAGATCTGTCACTATTTCTGCCATGACCATATTATGACCATATTAAATGGTATTAAAAATTCAGAATAAATTCTGAAAATAAATGAGTATCAAATTGAAAACTAAAGAACGGGAAGTTTTTTTTTGTTAAATTAAATAAATAAAAAATGAATTCATTAAAAATATAATATAAATAATCATTTTCATTTTTTAAAACAGTTTGGTAAATGGGAATGCAAATACATATGCTTTGGCATTAAGTGAACTAACTTCACACTTACAGTACCAAAGTAACCTTATCTTACTGTATATTATACTATTGCCAACTATTTTTTAGGTGTAGCTTACAGAAACTTAATGGCCAAATAAAAGGACATTAAATCATTGCAATATTCCCAATATGACATAATTTACAAAAATCATTACAAATATATCATGAATATTCAATACATCACCACACCCTAGTGACTGGTATGTTCTGAAGAGGCTCTTTACTACTATTTCTGTTTCTATACTATACATGGTGTAGTGTCTCACTCTTTCCCAAAGTTTATCCTTGAACCTTTAAGTGAATAACATATTCTCCACCATGCAGTCTGTACTGTACCTGTGTACGGTTGAAGGCAACTCGAGCGAACACTGCCTGTGAGACACTGGCTCTTTTCAGCTCATCTCGCACCTGCTGGTAGATATCAGAGGAGACTTCTGCAGCCGAGGGGTTGGACCCGGGTTCTCCAGGACAACCGGACTTGCTAGGCCGTGGGATGGGTGGGTGATTGAGAAACTGCTGGTTAAGAGCCTGTGGGTGCTGATGCAGAAGGCGGCTGACGGCCAGCTGCTGGTTGATAAGATGAGCCATGGCTAACTGCTGCCTCACCAGCTGTGGACTAAGCTGGGGTGAGAGAAGTCCTCCGGGTGCCAAAAGAGGTTGCAGGGCGGTTGGCGGAGGAGGCACCTGAGCTCTTAGCGGAGGACTATGATGGAGCTGTCCATGAGATGATGGAGTTTGCGGCTGCCCTTGAGATGGAGGCTGAGACTGGGCTGAATTCTGATGCTCTCCAGATCCGCCTTTCACCAGAGAGCTGCCACTGTTCAACGGACCAAGCTGCGACAGACCAGTCAGGTGAGGGGGCGGACGCTGGGCTAATACACAGAAGTCCGTGAGGCTGTCCCTTTCAACTGAGGAGGGATGGAGATGTATATGAGACATTAGAACAATCTCTCTAGTCTTCTAGTTGACAGATCAAAGACAGTGCTTTACCCAAATAAATATCACAATGTAGATGCCTACCCTTGATTTCTGAGCTCTCCCGTCCTTGCCACAAATAGTCCCCTGAAACAAACACAAGGAACTGTTAAATGACGAAACATGAAAAAACAACAATGTTCTTTCATGAGTAGAAAGTTTTATAACTTTGGTTTACAACTGTGTGACGGACACATGAGTCAACCAATAGGGTCTCTCTGCACTGGCACACACATCTGGCAATGCGGGCTATGTGTTTAGCTCTGGGAGGTAAGGAGCAGAACTAATGGAGGAGGCTCGTTGTAACTCAACACCATTTACCCTGTCAGCGTGCCGAGGATCGCTTTATTCTTTGTTGGCGCTTGCTCTCTCACTGCACTTGGGGTTTAGCCCCCACTTTGATCTGTCCTGCTGTGTAATTATTTCACTTTTTGAAGGGGCAACGAGAGAAGGAAAATTGTCACAGGCATTTGGATGCTAAGAGGCTTAAATAGTGGAGCTGTGGGACGACTCCTTGCAGAACCTGTCACTGGGAGACCCCCTGCAGCATTTTTGGGAAAGGAACAGTGGTTTATATTAGGCCGCGAGGAGGCTTAAGTTACCTCATCCAATGTAAGAAGAGTCATTAAGAGATAATGTATGAAACGTAGCACAAAGCTCAAGACTTGTTTATGACCCTGAATACTTCACCACATGCTAGAAAAAACACATTCTCTGCATTCAGATATGCCTTGTTGCCTACTTTATAGTAGATGAAAAATTGTCAGATTTTACAGTATTCATAAAACAGCTGATGACCTACTTCTGAAGTGCATTCAGTGGACACTTAACTATCCTTTAAGGCCACAGGAAAAGAGTTGGCAGTCAAATGAAGCGACATAACTTATGCCAAAAGTCACATGACAATGATAACATGAGAGATGTTGTACGTCCGGATTTCATTGACATTACACACATTCATGCTGTATAGAACAAGTTCTTCATCAAATGTAATATTTGAATTTGATCACATCTATGCTTTCATGACCAGACTACTGTGATAATTTCTGGTTAGCATTTTAGTCTTTTTTTCCACTTGACTTTAGATGGCACCAAATATCGGATGAAGAATTGATTTGAGCTGGATTTTGGTTGAACAGAGTACAAATACAACCAAAAAGACATCAGTACAAGCCTTACCTTTAACTTTTTTGTACTTCTTGTACCAGCGACCAAACTCTTGGCACTTGGCAGTTGAGACGTTAGCATAGTAGGAGCTATTCACTATCGAGGAGATCATACTCTGGAAAAAGTAAAAGAAACAAGAGAGGTCAATAAAAAGGAAAAAATGTGGATAACGGAAATAAACTCATTTTAAAATTACAATGATAAATGGTCTATAAAACACATTACTGCGGAAAGCCACCCAGGCAAGGCGGATAGCGAACGCCACGACAAGCTTCGAGCCGCAGTGACACAAGTAGAGACGAAGAGCCACACACATATGCAAACAATTGATATGAGGATCAACACCCCCACAGAGTTCCACTTAAACACAACATGCACAGATACATAAATCTCCAAGATTGCTCGCTTACTTGGAAATGAGCACAGCAAGGATCGCAAATGCACACCCACATAGATACACACACAAGCATACTCTCTCTCTCATGATGAAGTAATTTCTGGGTTTTAGAAATGGCCCATGAATGTGGGGAATTTTTGAGTAAATTTCAAATTGATGAATGAAACACGCTAAGGCAATTTAGGCTACATTAACCATGCACTGACGCCACTGATTGAAACATCTGCAAGCATAATGCAATACTGAGCCCAACATTTTCATTTATGTTATACTGCTAAGTATTATGTTGTTAGTTTTGGAAGAGTTGAACCGGCAGTACATGTTTTACTTATCATCTTAAATGTCAAATCTATGTGTGTTGGATTTGAAAAAAAAAAATATATATATATTATATACAGTGGGTAGCAGCTGTACCTGGGAGAGTGGACATTCTTTGGCCAGAGTGCTCTGGTTCATCTCTTTGAGCAGTTCTTTGAGGGCGTTGCGTACTGTAGCGTGATTCCACTGCTCTGATGGAAGGTCCTCCAGTTTTGCAAAGCTGTAAATCCCAAATCCCTCCATTACTCTACAGTAACTATCTTCATTTCCTAATCAATAAACCATGCAGCAGGCCAGTTCAACAATTATATCACCGTGGAGACACAGGGAAACAAACCTGGATGGTACACGACTACACAAAGACTACAATCTTCTTATTTGGACCCTATGTTTATCTCCTCAGCATTCAAGGGTAAACTGCAATCATTGGGCACGAAAGAGCTCATTGAGAAGTGTAGATAAAAAGTTTACCCTGGCTCTTATGTATGCACAGGGCTTTAGAGGCTTGCTCAACTCTCTATCATTGACATAAGCAAAATAATCCCTTAATTATCTCATCACTTGCTATGGAGCAAAATATATAGAAAAGGGAAATATTTGTATGTATTTCCTCAGTGCAAACATAAATATACTAAATATTATTAGTAGTTTTTATAATTATTTAATATTATTTTATGATGTATTACAAAATATACAAAAATAATTATTTTATTAATAAATAACATTTTTATGTAATTAACAAATATGTTAGTTTTCCATAGTTTGTAGACAGAAGACACAATATGTATCAATTAATTAATTAAAACAATTAAAATTATTTCACTTAATGTCACAAACAGCAGAAAATAAATCAAAGTAAATATAATAAAATAAATACAAATAAAAAACATAAAACATATATGTACATACACTTAAATAATGTAGTTTACACTTCACCTTTAAATTATATTCTTCAATTAGAAGGGTTATACAACCTGACACCACAAGATAACCTGTTCAAAATCTAAAATGTATTTATTTATTTGTTTATTTATTGCACTCATTCATTTATGAATGATAATAATATGTTTTAATATTTTTTGTGCTGGTTATTTAAAACTTTTTAAGTCCAAAATAATGAATTATTTAATTACATAATAATAATAATAGGTGCTGTTGTTAGAAATATAAATATATGTTTTATATTATTTATTATTTAGTTATTTAAAATGACCACTATGAAGCATACAAAGATTATAGATATGCAGAGAATTATCTTCTGAACCAAGAAATGTTATTGTTGAGAAAGCTCTGTGGTCTCTTACTTCTGTAGCTGGATGCGTAGCGTGACCATGTGGTAAACGTCCAGCAACATATCAGCAACCGTTGCCTCTGGAGCATCTGTCAGGTAATGGATGGGCAGGGGGTTCCAGCGGCCCACCTTAATGATGCCTGTGAAAAGGACGCAGAGAGAAGGGGAGTCAATTAACCCCACTTGATCTCATTGTGCCACAAATTTGTGTAGCATATTTCCATGACATCATCAGAGATGGCCTCATGTCAATGATGGCTGTAATGAAATCTCAATAAAAGAATAAGTTAGGAGGGGCTCCGCTCCATTGAGTGGGCAGCTCCACCAAACCAGAACCAAACCTGGCACATTACATCACCACACCAGCACCCACTTACAGTAAAAATCAACATTAAAGGACACACAAACATAATGATTGAAAGACAGTGAGGCAAGAACATTGTGTGATTGGAAAAGAGGGGACTGAGGTAGGTGGCAGACCAACCTAATTTATAGCATATGGTGAAATACATAATTATACACATAGTTCTTAAGTGACAAGGAAGCGTAGAGGGAAATGAGTCATATATTTATCATTTACCAAATTATTTACACTACGTGTGGGTTATTGCATCAAACATTTTGGAAGTCATATATTTTGTTTTTCTTACTACTTAATTTCTACAGAGCTTCATCTTGTGCTATAAAAGAGGACAGCAAGGAACAATAGCACCAATGATAAGGCTTTATCTATTAAATACTTATCAGGTCAGGAAAAAGCAGCTAACACACATACTGAGGGCTGCACCAATAACTGTGGGCCTGTGGCTCTTTTACAGCCAAAGTATATCTATAGAAAGCAGGAGCTCGTCTAGCGCATCGCTGCCTCTGACAATTACGTCCACCCCCAATCCCCCTCTCCATTAATGGGCCGTCATAAACACAGGTCAATGATTGTATGATTAACCCAAATTGACTGTTATAAATGCCTCTTGTTGTGCAAAGGAAGAGACAAGCATTTATGGCTGAGGAGTAATCTGTAATCGGGGTGTCACTATGAGACAAAGCCATATTTCTGAACGAAGCCATCTGATTGTTTTGTAAATACTCCAGGTAACTAAGGCCATCCCACACTGACTCTTCTTCTGCAGAACATAAAAGCAGTAGAAACTTTAATGTTAAAAGAATGTAAAAAAGTTACAGTAAAAACCTATAAATTGGTTAGCAGTAAATTCTATTCTTATATATGCTGCAAAAAAAAAAAACTGTTTTGATCTAACAGGACACTTAATTTAATTTGACAAAATACACTTTTCATTTTAGGGGGAACTATCTCTTTAAAGTTGTGTGGTGGTATTTCCTTTAAATATGCTGAACCTGAATAAGCTTACAGATCAGGATAAAAGCTAAGCAGCAGTGGTATCTACTGAGGGTGCCATAATTTTTTCCAAGAACCACACTGTGCTATTAAAAATGAATTAGCTGAATCTATTATGCCCTTCGCTCTATTTATTTCCAGATGTCGCAATCATTGTCAAGATGCGCTGTACATGTAAACCGGACCCTTTGCTCTTTGCATTATTAACCGTTTTCCAAACACTGCACACGTCCGTAAACACTTTTCGACACGCACTGCTCGTGTGCATGTGCAGTTAATGTACATCCCTTGCGCAAATGTATATATTCAACACATCCGACAACAGGAAGCGAACTTGACCAAAAACGAAGTGTGTGCCATGAAGAGATACAAAACACAAACTCTCACACAAAAAGTATTTCCCATGGTCTAAGGAGGGACTGACTGAAGCTGTGAAAAGTAAACATTGCTAATCACATTACTATCCACTAAATGAGACCCAGACGCTGCCCAACTTCCCTCTCTCATTCCTTTTTTTTCTCTTTTGTCTTTTTTTGTGCTTTAGGCTGTTTGTGTCATCTGAAGAGCTCCAGTTGCTCAATCACACACAGACATGCCGATGGATCACTTACCTCCATCCAGACACTGTACTGCCATGCCACTGCTGCCACTAAAGCCCGATTGAAAGAGTTAGTTTTGGACAGAATTTGCTTTCGCAAATTAGCAAGGGCTCCATTGTTTCCCTCAGTTCAGTGTTTGTGTTTTGACTAGAGAAGATAACAAGACATTCTGTGTGACCTATTCCACTCTTTTCTTCCACTATTGGATGATTGTGGGAGCTTATCAGTGTCAGAATCTAAACAAGGCCAGTGTGTTTTTGCAGACCCTTAGATCATCAACATGGCTTCATTGTTTTATAAAATAGTCTTAATGTAGAATAATAGAAAGAGCCACGGCAACGTTGTTTCTTTTAAGTACATCATACTTTTTCATTGCATGCTTCTGTCAAACAGATTTAGTGTAAATAAATTACAAATGCAAATAAAGAATAGTGTTGCAAAATTAGTTCAAGAAATATGGTACAAAAATAAGGGTAATTAACTGAGGAAGAACGATGTAAAAAATGGATAAAGAAAAAGAAAACAATGCAAGAAAAAAAACTGATATATGGCCCAAAATTTTATTAAATAGGTCCTATAAATGTATAAAAACACCTCAATATATAAATATAAAATAAATTTATAAATAATAACTATAGAAAAAAACTATATTTAATTACTATATAGAAACTAAATTTATCTAGATTTTCCTACTTCTTGTATTGTACTTCTCATCAGCAGCGCCTGGATTTCTTCCCCATATTATTCTTGAGAAAGCGTGACAAAAGTTATGCTTTAACAGATGCTGTTTTGACAGTGCTTTAAGCTCTAAACGTGCATTATTTTTTTTTCTTTCATTTGCTTTTTCTGTCAAATGTAAGCAAATTGTCAAGTCTTTGCTACTTTTATTTATGATATCAGGAAAATGTAATGATTATATGGGAAAAGGTCTAGGATTGTCACTTGTGCTTACTTAAAATGTATTTATTATAAATTATTTTGTGCACCCCCCAGTACGCTGGAGTCCCAGACAACCACTACAAGAGAAGCCGACCCTGCTGGTGACCCTTGAAACTACAGTGAACTTCTATCCTCTGATACACATGCCTCTTGTCTTTGTTCTAAAGGTATTTGTGGAGATGTATTCTCCAGACATTGAGTTAAAGGGGAGACGCAAGTCAGACAGATGAAGACAATTTGTGTGATTGTGCCAAGCAAGCCCCCCTCCTCCCCCCACCCCTTAAGATCTTTCCTACTTTTTCAAGTCTTTGTTTATATTACTGGTTTTGCTTTGATTTTTGAGGGACATTGCTGTTTTATCTCATGCAATGCTGTATGCATGTACACACTTCTTGAGTATTCCCACTTTGAGCAGTAGCAACAATTAAGACTGAACTGAGATGATATTAATGCACTTTAAGTTAAGCAGTGATTCGTTCAATTGCTGTAAGTGTTGAATGTCAGCGAGGTTACCTAATTCACATGTTAAGTGTTAGAGAGCTCACTGCAACCAATCTAAAAAAAAGAGAGCTCTGTTCTAATAAAAAGTGGTTAAATGTATTCCTATTTACAGTATGAGCTAGCATTACAGAGCCTTGTGGTAGTGTCATTAATGAATCATTTTTAACTTGGAAAGAATCTGTTCCTTGTCATTTTCCTCCCACCAGTACAAACCATTGTTCCCATTGCCACATTAAAATTCCTCCTCCCAGTGCTGGGCTTTAATGTGGTCGGCTGGTGGCTTGGCTAAAGCTTATGTGTATCCATACATACACACTCGCACACACAAACACACCCTCACACACAGTCTGAAAATGTTCCCCAGTACACATACACTACTCTGCAGAGCTAGTTTGGATAGATGCACTGGACTGTTTGCTGTTCTAAATGGACGCCCCACTATATGAGTCATGAAGACCACAGACTGTTACAAAAAAATCATTAATAATGTATCTATATAGATTTAATAAATCAAATAGGAAAGGCAGGCCTAAGAAATACTATCAATCTTTCCAGAATGCACTGTATGGTTTTACTATAATATCATAATATAAGCATTTAACTCTATATCTTTTATGATATAAGTATTTTGGTGGAAATACTATAAATTCATAAATGATCTTTTGGGGGGCCATAATGTAAAGGCTTGTTAAAGGGTTAGTTTTAAATTAATTACAAATAAAAATTAGTCCATGTTCTACTCACCCTCAAAGCATCTTAGGTGTATGTGACTTTCTTCTTGAATAATCCAATCAGAGTTATATTAAATATTGTCCTTGCTCTTCCAATCCTTTCAATGGGGATAAGCGGATGTTTGTTGTCAACAGTTCTGAAGATGTGAAATAAAGTGCATGCATCTGTAATAAAACGTCCCTCACACAGCTCCGGGGGGTGAATAAAGGCCCCCTGTATATAGATTCCCCTTTATATTCGCTATAGCGAATCCATGCGTTTTTGTGAGATAAATATCCAGATTTCAAACGTTATAACATCTGCTGACTGTGGGACGCGGAAGACGTGCAGGCGGAAGATGGAGGACGTATACATCGCATGCGCCTCTGGGAAATGTAGGAGCAAAGGAAAACCAGTCTCCTCTTGGCTTGTTTTGAAATCCTCCAAAGTTTTCTTTACAAATCCTCATCCTTTTAATACGTAACCACCGTTTTATTTTGTTCTCTCTCCGCGCTCGTCACTAACAACACAGCGCTGACGTACTATGACATCCACCTGTACGTCTTCTGGTTCCCAACAGTCGGCAGAAGTGAGAAATAAATTGTTTATTACGTTTGAAATCTGGATATTTATCTTTAAAAAAAAACACATGGATACACTACAGGGGGCCAATTATTCATGCCCCGGAGCCGTGTGAGGGACGTTTTATTACAGATGGGCGCACTTTATTTCACGTCTTCTGAACTGTTGACAACAAACACCCACTTACCCCCTCTGAAAGACTTGGAAAATCAAAGACGATGTTTTACATAACTCAGATTGGATTATTCTTAAAGAAGAAAGTCACATATACCTAGGATGCTTCGAGGGTGAGTAGAAGATGGACAAATTTTCATTCTCGGGTGAACTAATCCTTTAAAGGGATATTTAACCCAAAGAGTTCTCTAATCAGATCAACCTGTGTCACCATAAAGGCTTTGTGCGATGATGATCCACCAGCTAGAGAAACAATATATTAACATAAATCGAACAGTCCAGGGGTCTCATTTATAAACGTTGCATACGCACAAAATGGGCATAGAAACATGCACAGGCAATTTTCCATGCACATATCGTGATTTATAAAAAAATAAACTTGCCGTTAATATGAATGCGGCGTACGGACATTCTAGACCATGCATATTAACTCTTTTTCCTGGAGTAAGAAAATAATGAAGTAAACAATGATTTTAGACTCTGTTTTCATGTTGATATATACATTTTCATTAAATACTCCACTCAGATTAATGGAGATTGAAATGACATAATTTTACAAAAAAACATAATTTCACAATTTTATTAACAATAGGCTACATAATTTTCCTGTGGCATGCTATGTTTTAATGACAGCGAGGAGTGCTATAGGTGCACAATAATTAATCTTTAAACTAAACTACAGATATTATGATAAATATTTTAGCAAGAACAATGATTAATGATGGGCACTTACTTTGATATTATGGTGGACACTGCTGGATTCAGAGGTCGAACGGTCCATTGTCCAGTATAGGACCAATGATAATAGCTTACTCTACAACCGCAGCTTTACAGAGGTGTTGAAAACATGATGAAAAATACCACTGAATTTAAAGAATGCAACTTGAAGAAAATTATAATTTGCATGTTTTCTTTTAAAAAATGGCTATTTTGTCAGTGACGCGCCAAGTCAGACAATTATATTTACACTGCAATAAATATAGTCTAAAAATAGCTAAAAGATGTTAACCTTACCAGCAAAACTGCATAAATTTAAATTTGATTTGAATTGTTTAAGACAATTGTAATACTATTTGGCCCGTGGAAAAGAATGAGATCAAATCTATTCTAAAATACTTATCTGAGAACAATTTTAAACAGTTGTTTTTATATATTTTTATTCGTATATATTTATGCTAAAACATAACAAAGATACTGGATGATTTTTAACAATAAAAATTTTGTTTGGCACAAATGGCATTTATATTTATAAAGGGATTTTTACGCAGGTTCTGGTGTATGTATGTTTTTAGAAACCTAAACATTTTTGTGCATACGCAAAATCTAGCTTTTGTGCATACGTACACTTTTAGGATGAAATCTACAGAGAGTTTTATAAATGAGACCCCTGGTCTTAGCCGTTTATATTTTTTTATTTTTTTGGTAACTTTTATTAAAAGTAAGGCGGTTGAAGTCATAATTTCTAAATTTGGAATTAAAACCATTAGAAATAATATCAACATGCCATAGACTTATGAAATAATACTCATACCAAGCTCTTATATTGAAATAATACATAGGCCTATACTATGCTCCAGATTACAGATTTATGGATTGGACAGATTCATTTTATTTTGAAGTTTAACCGTAATATAAAAGTTTGCATGGGAAAGACCTGGCTGTCATAAATGACCAGACAAGACAGAGCATTGAAGACCCCTGGCAATAAAATTGAAAAAACTGACTTGCTTCCGATTGGCTGCCAGGTGTGTCAGACGGCAGATGGAAAGCTTACTTGCTTTGGTCATAAATCTAAAAGATTCGTTGAGGACAGAAGTAGTTTTAAATTTCATTTGATACCAAAACAGTAAGACGTAGACTGAAAAAAAATAGAAAATTCTGTCATGAAAGTTATGTTTTCACATTTTGCAGCTAGTTTACATTAGTTTGTGGTGCTTTTATTTATTAATTTGGTTGTTTCTGAAGCATGACAGTAATCGTAAATAACGGTTTCATTATATGTAAAAGAGCAGTGTTAATACTGTCAATTTTTCACAGAATAAAAGCATACGTTTGGAAACACATGAGGTAAATGATGTCAGAATCTTCATTTTTTGGTGATTTATCCCTTTAAGTATGAAGCAGATAATCAATACATCATCTGCACATGTTGCTACTCCAATGTTCACACTACAGTTTGGAATTAGTTAGCTGTCATTGCTCAATATTATGTGAAGGGACTGTTCGGCCTCTATCAGGCAACAGAGCGTATTTTCATCAAACTGGCCCAGTTCGACCTGCCGTGGCTTAATGTCAAACGTGGCAGCACAACAATGCATTTGTGCTGTAATCCATCACCACTGTTAATTGTCTGAAGCCTTAAAGTACAGGTCTGTCCATACGATTCTATAAAAGTACTCAGACCCTTATAATTGAAATAAACAATATCTCCCAGTTAATTACTGGTCAGGCTAATTAAAGAAAGGCAGCGGTGCTGGGAGAGCATCTTAAATATACCACTACGAGAGAGCTATGCAGGACACAATTCAAACAGGGAGAAAATAGATGGGACTCTGTGTAATTTTGGTTGTGAACCGCAGAGGAAAAAATGTATAATTTAAGCCAGAAATTATTCATTTAACATAAACGCTTGCTTTAAAAACAAAAAGTATTCATTTGAGAGGAGAGTTCTCGTTCTCCCTCTCTCATTCTATCGTTCATTCTCTACTCATTTTAGGAATAAACTGAAGCCAGTGCAGTTCTCCATAATGAGAGAATCTTGTTACTATGCGTCCAGCCGTATCCCTCTCCTTTTATTTTATCTGGCCTCATCTGAACTGATCACTGTGAGGGTGTGTGGATTATATTGAGCCTAAACGGTTTGTTTTCCACTGCTGGTCCTGTCCTCCTCTGTGTCCTTTTGATATTGTTTTACGACCATACAGAGGTGACCGCTTGTGATTCTGTGTTCAGGGGAGTAGCGTCTGGGACTTCCTCACAGATGTGGCGCCATTGTGTGGGCCAGACAGGACTATTTTGCCTTTCCAATCATAATGCCGCTTCTATCAATTTGCATACTTGTTGAATTTTATAGCACAGAACGGTATTTTTGGAGGTTACGCAAATGGCTCGAGTCGCTGTGTGGGTAACATATTGATCTGTTTTTGGCTCTTCAAAGGAATCTCTAAAGGGCGCTTCGAGTGAATTTAAAGACACACTGTTGACCTACGCGTGACTCATGTTTTTTTCTGTTTTTGTTACTACATATATTTAGTTGTCAAAAAAAGAGAAAAGCTTGCTTATTTAACATTATTTTTGATGAATAACAAGCTTCAGTCACACACAAACACAACCACGCAGCATTTCATTTTAAAAACTACAATCACTACAAAAACGTAGCAGACATTTCATCAGCCTGACTTAAATGATCATTTAATTAAAGGTTGAAATGTGGCCTTCAATTTTCGCTCTCTGTTTTCTGACAATACTTTCAATAAACTGCAGCACTATCAAATCACGCAACAAACTCTATTCTAGTCAGACGTACAGACCATGAACTGTGAATACAAACAATACATAAAAATGGCAAAATGCTCAACCTATGAAGTAAATCGTGATGTCTTTTGTTGCCGCAGATCAACATAAAGTAATGACTGTTTTACATTTTCTTCATACTTCACAGAATACAAGTAAACTCTCAATCTTCTGGGAGATGACGATCATGTGTACAACAATAAATTAAAGCATTATATTGCTTCTTTGGCCCGCACACTCATAAACATTCTCCATATACACACACAAACACACACAGAAAATGAACGCGTACTATTCAAGCACAAAGACCTCGAGCTGACACAAACATGCATTGCCACAAAGTTACCACATATGCATAAATACAGTTCACACGCATCTTTTGGTGACGTGAAAACACCGCATTCTTTGCCTCGCCATTTCCTTTGTTCTTGTTTAATGAGATTTTCAGACTGTCTGTGATTCAGTTATGTTGAACAAATGCTCTTCCTCCTCAGTGTTCTCAGACACATTAGCCCAAAACAGTATATCCTCCTGTCAACATCTCAACAGTCGGACCTCCTCTCTGCACTCCATGCCACTCTAATCGCTTTGAACTGTAAAGGAATTGAGAACTAGCATACTTCTTACTGCATATTGTGCAATATATACTGTACACTGCTTATCATAGTGCCTGAAATATAACCGAAAGAGTATGTTTTATGTAATGATTACAAAGATTAATTGCATGGCATCCAATTATATCAGAAATAAATAAGATTCTTTAGCATTTTCATAAGTTTCATTCCATAATAACATTAATTAATGAATTAGGTATCACAAACTAGCAATGAACAAAAGTTTTTCAGGGTTTACAAATCTCGATTCACTTTAATTTCTAAACATTGGGATTTCAAGTAGAATACATTATTATGAGCTATATGAATGAAATTTGTGAAAAGATACACATTTTAGTATACTTGAAATATTTTAATTTAATTAAAGCTGCAGTCTGTAAGTTTTGCCTCTTTGTCGCCATCTCTGTTTGAAAACCTGCAATTGCACCTATTTGCAGAATAATCTACCTTGCGTGGGTTGTGCTTCGGCACGGCTTCAGCGTGAATGAATCTAATGTTTTGAGGAGTATGTGTGTGTGGCAGTCAGTCACCGCACCAATGTGGGTAGTTACTGTCCTTCGCAATAACAGATTCTAGCCTACGTCTTGGAATATATGACCAAAATAAAAAATTTCACCAGATATTGTCATCTGACCAAGTAAGTAACAAACAAGTCTGCCACATTTGTTCTGACCAACTGAGGAAAAAAGCATTGCAAAAAGCAGTGCAATAAATTGCGCTACCAAATTGTGATTTAACGTAAAGATTGGTTAACTCATATCACATCACGTGCAAATTATTATTGTTGTTATAATTTATTCTCAAATTATTAATGTTAACAACATCAGCATTGCATGACTATGTGAATATAATGTGTTTAAGGGAGTATATTTCAATTTCTGTATGGTCTGATCTCTAATTGTCATACCATTCAAATTTCATATTAAGAAATTATTTTAACCCAAAAAGTTAATTATACTCCCTTCGAACTGGTTGTTAAAATACAGTTTTAAAATACAGATCTTGTGTAATCATTTGTAATCAGATAAACTGGAATACAATTTAATTTAATTCACATGTGTTTCATAAACACATAATCCTTTCTGGATCACAATCTGCTATCAGAATGATCAATTTAATTATTCCAGCTTCTGTGGGAATAGGCTATAATTAAACAATCTGCCACCTGCAGGATCATCACATGTGATAGTCGAGTATCCGGGAAACTTCTTTATGTTTACGAACGTGACGTAATGACGCAGCACCATGCTAGTATTTCCCGCAAAACCTACCAGTACCATTTAAATTATAAAACATTATTGTAAGCTAATCATTGTGAATCGGGCTAAAGTAAGGTGATAGTTTTGAACACTGGCTGGTTATGTACTTGCTCAAACATTGATTTTGATAATTTTTAAATAAAAAAAGTTATGGACTGCAGCTTTAAGTGGGAGATAAATGTAATGTTTTCAAATACTTAATTGCATTTCATTGTTATTTAAATTGATATTTTGCAAATTAAACTGAAGAACATTTTATATGTAATTTCATAATTACTTTTATTGTTTTTGAAATATGGTTAAATTGCAGTGCCAAATGTACTGACAAAAATTTATGATAAAAAAAATATACCTCAGTATAAATTCTACTGAATTCAATTTAGCACATTTAAAACATCAAATAAAACACTACAGGTAAAATAAATAAATAATTATTATATTATACTCAGGTACTTTGCTTTATTATGTTATTAAAAGATTATTAAAACATGAATGTAAAATTAACTTCACTTGTAAATGTACTTTAAAGTAAATGTTTTAATTTGACATCATTACACAGTTTACTCTTTTAAAAGTATACTTAAGTGTGTTCGGAAAAAGTCATGAAACTGTACTCTCCTTAAATATACACTCAAGAGGTCTTTTTTTCCTTAAGATCATATTGCAGTTTTTTTTTTTTTTTTACATTTAAGATTTAAATTATGCTACTAAGTGCACATTCAATACAATTTAGCACAATTCTCAGATTTTTATTAGACATTTTTTGGCATCAAAACATTTGGCAGTTTGTTAGTAAATCAAGATAAAAAGTTAAAATACCTGATATTGTTCTTATTTGTCACCGGAAATGGAAGGTCAAGTTCTAATCATTATTTTTATTTTATTTTATTAACTTTAACTGAATATAACTGAAGTCATCAACTGTTTTGAACATACACTGAGTCTGGGCCAATGTTGAACTCACCATGTGCCTGGGCTGCAGAACTGTGGGAGTATCCAAGGGCGAGAAGTGCAGTCTCAACCAGCTGAGTGAAGAGGATGTCTTTCCTGACCAGCACGAACTCGGCATGTTCCTCCCGGCTCTCTCCATCTGATATCATCCCTCCATCCACCTGCTCCACCACACAGAAGACTGGAATCATCAGACCTGCAATACAGGAGAGAAACACGGTATAGAAATAATTAGAGAAACAATGGTCAAATTACTTAATTATTATTGGCTAAAAAATAAAGTCCAGTGACTGAGCTGATATTCTACAAATGTGACTCATTTCCATACTGTTTAAAAAAAATTCCTGTCTGAATCTCATTCGCAACTAAAGCATGGCATTATTTTGAATAGTTGCCACATGCTTTTCACAAGAGAAGTGTTTTCATTAGAAATCATTAATGATTAATATGTTCATTACTTGCATTTGAATAAGGTGACCAGGGTCAATCGCTTGTCTTAGGTTTCCCAGCCCAATGCAAATAGTCAACACGAACAAGCCGTTCAGATTGTGTATCCAACCAGCCATCAAACCAGCAGCATTATACTTGATTAAAGTTATCATTTTTTTTATGGTGCCTCCCTTCACTTTGTCAGTGCAGCTGAGCTGATATGTCCTCAAGTCAATGGACTGCGTGCTAACGGCTGGGTCACTTAATAAAATTAGTTGCATGAGCCTCCAACGGATATGCAAAGCTTTCTCCCTTCAGTGTTTGAGGTTACGGCTCATTGCGCTGTAACTTAACACATTATTTTAGTAGTGTTGGCTTTGTTAACATTTTAGTTAAAAACATTTATGATTAACCTGTAAACTATGTTGGCAAGTGATTCGGTTGGTACAGAGTCCCGTCTTTTAATGGGATGTCGAGATGCATAGTCATTCACAGCTTGTTGAGAAAAAGTATGCAGTATCTAATGATGTCTGAAAAACACACATCCCACCCAAGTTTTCTCTTGTAAATCTAGGCCTAACCTATGCATTGCTTCTTTTTTTTTTTTATATTTCTATGAAATGCTCAAAAGCTTTCTGACTATTAATTAATACCCCTTAGAAATGATAGGTTGAAAGCATTATGCAAAATCCCAGATGTACTAATAAGAGCAGAGCAGTTCAAAACTCTCTCCTAATTTATGCACACACACACACACACTTCCATACAAATACATATACATTCATGCACCGTTCCCCAAGCCCCTTGGTTTAATCAGTCAATTCCTATATTTCTATTTCCTTTCCATTAATCACCCTGGCTTCCAGTTCAGAATGCTCTTATGGAGTGAATTACAGGCCAGGGGCCGATGCCAATTCAAGTAAGTGAATTTCCCCCAACAGGGAAATATAACTGTCAACACACAGCAGCTCCCAGCAGTCCCCCTCTCTCTTTCTCTCTTTCTTTCTAAGTCCCATGGGCTCATCCCTGTACCCTGTATGAGCACGGTTTCATCATAAGATAACAGCATGTGTGTGAAGCCTGTGTCTGACTCATTCATGTGTGTTTGTGTGTGTGTGAGTGTTTCATTTCTGTGCAACACTCACTCTGAGTAAGTCTTTGGGTCTCTTTGATTATATATTTTAATGCACATTAATGCCTGAACATTTTATTTTGAGTTATAAACTTTAACTCTCATACTTTATATAAAGGTGTGACACTGCAATTGACTAAAGCAACGGTAATATTTAAATAATATTGAAATATTATGAAATAGAGCAGTTAAGAACATACTGCAAGCAACAACAACAACAACAAATTTATATATTTATATAATTTAATTTAATTTTTTCTTGATTCTCATAAAGAAAGCTAAACAGCTTTAAAAAAAGATAAATTTAATGCATTAGATACAAATATTAATAGTATAAAAAATAAAGTATAAAGATAACATTTATTCTGTATTCCATTGGCAAACTGTTTTAAAATAATTTGTTGAAGGGGTAAAAAATATAAACTTTTATATAAATATTTCCTGAACACCAGTTTTAAAGCCTTTTTTTCAAGTAAATCCATCTTGTTTCAGATATTTTAGCTGGAAAAAAAAAGATTTTTAGCACTTCAGGCATGTGTCTGAGTGATTCTGCTTCAATGTCTGTTTCGTGTGTGGCCCACTCTCCAGTGTTCCATTGTGGTTTGGAGAAGACTGTTTCAAGACAACCTCTGATTAAAATGAACCATTTGACCTATCTGCCAGTGCACAGGAAGAGAAAGCCCCGCAACTTTCCTCTTCTACCTATTCCAGAACATTTGAAAGAAATGTTTGTTCACTTAGATATTTTGTCAAATCAAATCTGCCTCAGAGGTTTACATCCAGATACTCACCCATACACACAATCATGAACAAATACAAACTATGTGTTGTTAACGTTCTGGCCTCTAAAAAATCTAATCTATATCTGATATATGGCTTTATGATTGGCTACACACATCGTTCACTGTCAAGGTGAATTACAGCTTGACCTTGGTGAATTTTTGGCCCAATGTGAGATATATAACACTTTTGCTGAGGCTATGTGTTACTGCACAAAGACTGTATGTTTCGTTAGAAAAATATGTGTTACGTTGACATATTTGAAACAGTAAAAGCAGTATCCTGCTGTATGGTATGCTATACATCTAAAACTGTAATACAACACACACACACACACACACACACACACACTACCATTCAGAATTTTGGAGTTGGTTTTATAGAATTATTCTCTTATGCTCACCAAAGCTGCATATATTTGATCACAACACAGTTAAATCATTAATAATTTGAAATAATGTATTTTAAAATATAATTTAATCAACAGCCATTACTCCAGTCTTCAGTGTCACATGACCCTTCATTTTAATATACTTATTAGATGCTCAAGCAACATTTCCTTATATAGTCTATGTTGAAAGCTGTTGTGCTACTATCATATTACAATAAATTTTACAAAAGGTCTATTAAATTACCTTTGTTTCTTAGGATAAATACAAGTGAGATAATACATATGAGATAACTGTTGATATTTTTGCCCAGAATTGTTTTTCTTAGTAGTATGATGCTTAATAAATGCAAATCTCTACTTGAACACTAAATAAATAAACTTGTCTTGAAGAAAAATTGCAATATCTGATGTCATATTTTGTGAAAATCTTGATGCTGAATTAAAAAAAGTTCATGTCCATGTTATGTGTCAACTACCCAAGTGTAAAAACACATTTAAAAGATATTCAGTACTCACAGCTGCGACTACACCACTGTATGTGGCAATTCGTTGGGGTCACTGTAATCAATATGACCCCCCTTCTGACACACGTTACTGTAGCAGTCAATAACAGGCTAAGGGGAATAAATCAGGTCTACTTAATTTACTGAGTTTATAGTGGCCACACCACCCCTATAGTAAAGTATGGGATTAAATGTATTAAATCTTGCACAATTGGCAGCTCTTTTAATAATGTCAGATAAAATTAAGCACCAGGACAAATGCATAGCTAGATGTACAGTTTTGATGTTTTATTATTTTTTCTGAAGCTTTGACAATTATCTCACTAATTAAAAAACAATATATTTGTTGAAACATTGGTGTAGAGGTTAGAATTTTTGGTCTAGGCACATTAAGCTGCGGTGCTAGTGTGTGGTATTGCAGAAAAAAAATATATATATGATATAAATGCAGTTACAGTCAAAGTTGTGAGTGTCTTACCACTGAGAGGTCTCTGTGGGGCCCCATTGTGGCGGCTGCGGTGACCTGTGGGACTGCCGTTGAGCTCCAGACGCCCCATCTTTGGTGGGGGGCCGCCGATATCAGGACTGCTGCTCCCACGTCGCTCGGGGCTCTCCCGTAAACGAGGGCTCTCTCCTCCGCCACGCTCCATCCCCCTCCACACTACAGGGGGAACACCAGCCAGAGGATAAGGACCTGAAACAAAGAGAGGGGTCGACAGAGACCTAATGAAATCTCAGCCAATATCAATGCATACACTTTCATATGAACAACTTGTTTTGTATATTCAATAAAAAAAATGAGTTGGAAAAAACATGGGAATCTTAATTATACCATAATATATAATATAATTATTAATCCCCCCCATACCCCAGAAAGAATTGTGTGATAATCCAAGAAACCCTAAAGCGAATCAATTGATATAACATTTAAGTTAAGATAAAATTTTATTTAAGAACTTATAAATCACTAATTCAATTCTATTAGCATTTTTCTTCAGAAGTTTTCTGATCATGAGACTCTCAAATCAAAGTATTCTCTGTTGTTGACTCTTTCACAAACTGAACAACAGGGGCTAATAGAGAACAACACAATGACATCAAACTCTATGTCCTGAAATACAGAGAACTGTTTAAGAGGGACGCTGGCATCTTATCAACACTATCACCAAAACAAAAAAGCAGAGGCCCAGTGTCTCGTTCTGCTCCAGCATCTGGGGAATGTAAATGAATGTGTATGTGCATTTAAATGTGTTTGTGTAGCCAAAACGACAGACCTCTAGGCAAATATGAAAGCAAAGATGCTCAAAATGTTTTCATGAATTATTAAGTTACTTTAAGTTGTTCAAATGATATCTGTGTATGCATGCGTGCAAATATAGTATTTTCTGAATGCACATAGCGCTCCATGGGGACAACTCTCGAGGGTCTTTGTTTTTCAGCCAAACCTTTAATATTGGTAATGTCCATCAGAGTCAGTGCCAGGCTGTATTAAGCCCATGCCAAACGTTAAAGACTAGGAACAAACTCCCCACTGGAGTGCTTTTATTTGCATATTACTTCCTAAATACAGAGGGATTCTGATGGATGGATGGATGGACGGATGGATAGATAGATAGATAGATAGATAGATAGATAGATAGATAGATAGATTAGATAGATAGATAGATAGATAGATAGATAGATAGATAGATAGATAGATAGATAGATAGATAGATAGATAGATTATAGATTAGATTTCAGTGTCCACCCTCACTGCTATTCTTCTCAAAGTGGTTATGCAGAAAACATTATTCTTTTCTCTGGCCCTGATGAGAAAAACATCATCATGGAACATAAAAAAGTCCAAAGAGAATTACAAGCTGGAGCTAAATTTTTCAAAATGAATAATAAATTTAAAAACATTAGCCTCTGCGTGATTAAAAAACCTAATGCGGGTCCAGAAATCAAGTGTCTGAATTCTTTAGAGTTTAATAAGCGGGTGGGAGGAAAAAAACACTTTCAGAGCATTTGAATGGAAAAAAAAATGTGTTAGTGTGCTGCTGAGGGAACAAGAACTGATGGTCCACACTGTACTTACACACACAACACACGCACACAGAGAAAAGAAATTTACAGAGCCTATGAGACAGTTTAATAGAGCTCAAGTGTGAACAATACACTACAACAATGGACATGCATGCTTATGAAAACACACTCGCATGTATATACAAAATTAATAGCACCCATTAAACACAGCTTTCCAATTAAAACTGATATTCCCTCAGTGTGCATGCAGCTATTATTTCTCATTTCTCTTGTGCTAGTCATGCCAAAGTTTTCAAAATGGATCAAAGTTTGAAAATACTGCACTTCAGTAACAAATAAAACACTAAGTCCTAAAATTATAACAGATAAAACCCACTTCTATGAGCAAAAGCACTGTGATCCACTTCAACTGTATGAGACGAACAGATCTGCATTTAATTAACAGCTCGTCTACGATGCGGGCTTGCCCATTAGACTTGCAATCCCAGGGGTAAAATAAAATCTCTTCACAAAAAGTGTCTCGAGATGTTTCAGATACTTGCACGGAACCGAGCGAGAAAATCTGACGGATGAAACCACAAACGGACACAATGGCCATTGTACTTGATGCGTTCAGTGCCATCAGTGACACTAAGAGCTTTTCATCTGTTTGCCTGCAAGTCACACTGTATTACAACCCTTAAGTCTTTTATCGGTGTTAGTTCATCTGGCACTGATGGGTTGTCTTTGTTCCCTCCTTCACTGGGCTTCACAGGTCTAAACCTGCCTGATTTTAATGAGTCTTCTGATCCCAATCAAGACCTTGTCTGAATCGTTTCTCCCATCTCTATGCCAATCTCTCTCGCTCTCTCTCTATCTTTCTGATCCTCCTCCACCCCGGCAAATATTTGATGGGGAGATAAAACAGCTCCAGTTGTCTGCCCATCACTCACGGATGGAGATGGCAGTGGCTATGCAAAGACAGTGCTGTAAAAGTTTCTTCTGGTCAATACACACCTGCTGTAACTAATCAATACAATATGGAAGAGGCACTCTCACAGTTATGATACACTACTTTGGACACTTTTGCAACAAACTACTGTGATTCAAGGTTTTGGAAATCATGAACTCAAATGTGAGGTGAAAGAGATTGTGTGATTATGCTGGTAAAAGCTCTGTAATTCAGCACCACAAGATCTCATCCAGATTTTGCTGAGCTAACGGTGAGACGGCTTCATCAAAGCTTTATCAACAGAGAGTGTATTCCTCTATTTCATCAACAGATTGGGAAAAAAAATGACCGAATGACTCATTTATTTATTTCTAAATTAAAACGAACCATTAGAAGATTATAAAGCATAATCACATGAATTACATTAGGTTATTAAAGGGAGAGTTCACCCGAAAATGAGCCTATTTTCACTGTTTATATACCCTCATTTTTGCAGAACACAAAGTAAGATATATTGAAAATGTCAGTGTTGTTGTTTGTTTCATTCATTTTTTATTCTCCACAGAAGGAAAAAAAGTCATGCAAGTTTGGAACAACATGAAGGACTGAAAATGATGACGGAGTTTTATTTAATTTACAGTCATCATAAAAGTGTAATTGGACTTGTTTAATCCCCGTCCTTCCAACTGTTCAACATCAATTAGAAATAGAGATAAATGTCTAATCAATGCAAGTTATCTAGAGTAATCAACAAAGATTATGAAGATAAAAAAATGAAAACAAGATCTTGATTCAAGATTAAGAAATTGCTTAAAGTAAGGAGATTAATAGCAGGAAGAACTATGAAATATAGGTTATAGCATTTAAAATAGTACAGCTATTTTATAGCTATGCTAATAAAAAAGCATACATAGTAACCAGCCCACTTGACAAATGACACGCAACATGAAACTGAAAGATACACAGCACCTTACATTTGAGTGTTTTACCAATAGGTATTCACCACCAGATACACGGTTTCATTTTTATTTGTAATGGCTTGCAGCCACACATTACAAACATAACTAATGACTGTTATGTTTAGGGGTAGATGAGAGAAAGCCAGACGAGGGAGTGGAACAGAACTCCGATCCCATGAGATTCAAATTTCCAAACTACGACGACCACACTGCAGAGACTCTCTCCTAAGCATGCGATATACGTTTTCTGCTAACCCTCCTCTCCCCTCCACATTGCACTCTTTTCTTTGGCAATGAGAGTGGCCTCTGCCAGTTGTACCACACACAGGAAACTGAGGGCAGTAAACGACACACTGCTGATCTGACTATACTCACACTGTCAGTCAGTATACACAGAGAAGAGAACGATATTGAGAGACGCTGAGAAAAAAAGCAGAAGGTTGGGAAAAAAAAGAGAAGGAGAAATGTTGACTACAAAGATGACATTAAAAGCAATTTCACAAATTAGGTATGGAAAAGACTGTTTGGCAGGACAAGGGTGTCCAATTTCTTGCTCGTTTCCAACTCAGAGTAATAAAAGCCCTTTACCCGACTTCAGTTAATAACAACTAATAGAGCCACGCATGCAAATGAGCAATGAGATAAAGCCGTGTGTTGTTCAGAACCTGGTGGTATCGTGGTATCTTTGTGTTGACGACAATGTTAAGGCGTTTAACCTTATTGACCAGGGAATAGGGCTGTGATACTCATTTATTGCAGGGTTATTAAGCATCGGCTCAGTCAGGGTATAGATAAGCAGGTGAAGATGGTTGAGGGATTCGTATTGAAGGCCCCTCGGTGTCTCACAGGTGTGTGCGTTGGGAAGGGAAGAATACATAGATAGCAGCTTATCACCCATGAATTTGATGACAGATCAAACTGTAACCAAGACAGATGATTACACTGGAAATATACATAGTAAGACAAGCTCAATACTGAGACTTTCTTGGATGTATGAGTAAATATTCATATATATATATATATATATATAATATATATATATATATATAATATATATATAAATAATATATATATATATATATTTATTTTATCTTATGATTATATGAACTAAAAAAGTAATGTCCTGTTAGATGGAAGGAATAAGTGTTCATAAGATATTACTGAATTGGCAAATACAGTTGCAATAATGTGGGTGAGTTCAAGTGTACTGGACATGTGTGGAGAATATGTTGATTCAGATACGAAGAGAAAGTTCGACAGATCATCCGGGAAGCACATTTAGTTTGCTAATATACATCTTAGACAGTAAAAGATAAAGAGTGAGCAGCAGTTTATTATGTTCTCCCTAAATCCCTTGCTTTCTGACTCTCACATAGACTATAACGGACAAACACAAGTGTACACAAACACTCAACACACAGAAACCACAGAGCAGGCTCACTGCTCTGACACTTCCAGGGACCACACATTGACTCACAAAAATCACACATGGTAGACTACACTGAGCAGGGCTATAAAACACACATGAACACACACACACACAGAGTCGGTGACTGCGGTCTGGATTTAGGTATGTAGTGTTAAATGGTTTGATATATATTTATATATAAATATATATGGGGCTAGCTGTCACACAGGAAAGTTGTCACTAGGATTAAATCTCAGTAAGGTTTTGAGTCAAAAATTCAGTTACAAAAATGTGTGACTTTTCTAGCAGTGGTTTTACAAGGTTTTAAACCTTTTAAATTACATCCTCTAAACTAAACTTTCAAATTTTGATACCAGTAATACCATGTTTGCATAGTAAGAGTCAACTAGCCTAAAGACATTTGGTGTGAAAGGCTGAATGGTGCCCTCAAGGCAAAAATAAATTTCAAGTTGTCATATTTTAAAAAAAAAGGTTTAATAATCTTACAATATTAAAGACAATATTTGTGGGTTAAAACAATAACTTGATATTTGTACAATGTAGGCCTACATTTTAAACTTTGGTTGTTTTGAGAATTTTTTTATGGTTTAACTGTTTGAATAATAAAAAAAAAAGTTAATTAAACTAAAGAGTTAGTTGATAGGGTGCTTAATGAGAAATAAAAGGCATGACAGTATTTTTCTATGGTCAATAACGATCGAAAAGCTTTCGTCTTAGCCGAGACTTGATGGATGCAATCCAGAAGCTGACAGTGAAAAAACATATCTCTGAGAAAAAGAAAAAGAAAAAAAAATCCCGAAGAGAAAAAATGTATAGTTATTTATTTATTTAAAATAATAATAATAGTGTTAAACAAAATAAATTTGCTAAATCTATAATGTTATCAAACTCGAAGGAATCGCGTTCAAATCCAAATTAGGCCTTGACGAGCTATTTGCTGCGAATTAATATTAAGCCTATTCTACTAAACGAATATTTCTGGTCCAGCGAGTTTGTCTTCCGGTATAGTGTTCCAATCCTGCTAAGACACATAATATAAAAACAGCAATGACACAAACACCTGTTAACTTTACAAATGTGCATCTGTGAATCACTGTTTGGAACCCTAAAGCCCGGTTTAATCCGTCAGGGACCTTCCAGCGGAAGAATGACGTTTCAAGTATTTGAATAATAAATAGGCTAATGCTTTACTGAAATTTTGTCAAATATCAGAGTTATGAAGTAGCCGGTTTATAAAAGCAACAAGGCACTGCTATTGTAATAGGCTCACGTGGTTTCTCGCTGTGTGAAAGGTATTTATTTATTTATTTATTTTGACATTTCTATGCACCTAAAAACTGTATCTGCCTTCCATATAACGACAAAATAATTAACAGGTATAGTAAGTATAGACTAAAGTAAATAGGATCTGGCGCTGAACTCTCCCTGAAGTCCCTGAAAGTATAGGGCTGGAGAAAACATGCCGTGAATAAATGCTGGATTGTCTCCATTTTGATGGGCTCCCCAAAGCGCGAGATTAAAGTATCCTCGGAGGCTTCCATCTATTGCAAAATTACTGAGACGTATAGAGCCTCTCTGTTACGGAGGCTAATTAACGTTTTGTTTTTCCTTTTGGTCCTGGTTAAGAAAACGTCTCCGTTGGCTTTGGGGCCAAGTTTGTGCAAATGAATAATGGATACATCAATGTAACTTTAAAAAGAAACAGAATGATCTCTACCGCTGATGGCAGCTATATAGCAACCATACCCCCTCTTGCACAGTCATGATTTTGTGAGTGACTCTTCAAATACATTGCTGTAAAGTTTTAAAGTTATGTATACATTACTGAGAGTTTGAACTGACAGGGGGAAAATATCGCATGTAATATAATAACAAATCATGTGCACTCGGCATGTGTTTTTTCGTTTTTTTATTTAACTATTTACTTCAGAGTTCAGTGTCTAATAAGAGTACAGCTGTCTTCGGGATTATGGTTCCATTTTTATCTAATTGTGTATTGTTTTCGACAACAGAGGGATAGCGATTTCATTCATTTTATTTCATTTCATTTTTTTTTTTTTTTGCTTCAAGCAAAGACGATTTAGTTAACATCCATCATCCTTATATAAAGAGAAATCCACGTGTTCTGTAAGGGAAAAGGCTCAATCTCTTCCACTTCAAAGATGCGCAGGCCTACTAAAAGAGGAATATTGTGCGTTCTGGAAAAACAGTGACATGAAATCTTTGACTTTTTATGAGTACTTCTGCGCTCAAATGATTCATACTATACCTGCTACTTAAGCAAACGCAGATCACAGGTTTATTTCGTCTCATTGCAATTATTTCTAACTTGGGAAAATTTAAACATCTTGAACTTTCAGATGATGATAAAAAAATGCATTGTCTGGTTGTCTTATTTGATTTATTATGTGCTGCGTGTCTGTGTTAGGTTTTACACCTAAATTACTGTCTTTATAGAGTTTCCAGCCTCACTTAAAATAGTAATAATAATTAAATAAATTCGAAATATAATTTAATAGAATTTAATTTGTTTCAATTTAATCGAAACACAAGAGTTTAAAAGTAATTTTCGTTAAATAAAACGATCATAATATCATGCCTCCTCATAAAAATAGAAACTCAATCAGCAGCTTTTTATAACAACGTGAGGTAGGGTACTTAAAACAAAACATAAACAGTTAAATATTGTCAGCTATTTTAATGTATACAAGCACATGTGACAACCTTCTTAAACAACAGAAAAAAACAGTGCAATAACAATATTACTAAACGAAAAAAAGTTGCGGGTAAACTAACCATGAGCGTCATTTTCTCAAGGCTGAAAATTATTTTACACATTTAACAGAATAGTAGCTTTGTTTTTAATAATAGCATAACGTTTTCGAAATTAAGTCTCAGATTCCTCTCATAGAAGAAAAAAATTTTGAAAATGCACAATTACACACCACACACACACACACAACAAACACATAGACACACACGCGCACACACACACACACGACTTGAGGGCGAAGAGACCACAGACATAAAAGTCACACACGTGAAGCTTAACTTGAGGCCTAATCTTGTAGGGCCTGGAGTAAAATCGGGATTTCCCCTTAAAAAATGCTTTCAGAATGTTTAATAGCCTAATTTTGCATTATTTCGCTAGCTTTTTGTTTGTTAAAAAAAAAATATATATTTTTTTTTATTGTTATTAATTAGTTTATTATTGTTATTATTATTATTATTATTTAAACCAGCTCAACCTCAAGGGCTCAAAACAGTTTAAACACTCTCGTCAGTAAAAAGTTATATTTCATCAGACAATCTCGACAGGTTTATTAAATCAATGCTTTAACTTTAACCGAATATACAAATTAGGCTACATTATATTCATCAAAGAAAAGGTTACTGTTAAAAATTCCACACGATCGACAGTGCACAAGGTGCATGACTCCGGTGCTCCTCTTCTGAACTTATGAAACATAATTACACGATGCTAGTATTCGTGTGTTGCAATTATATTTGAAAATAAATTCATACAGAAAAAAACATCTTAAATTATTATTATTATTGAGCTGTTTAATAACAACATGAATATTGTGGCGATTATCAGAAAAACGAAACGATCCATTGAACGTTCTTGCTCTCGTCCGATGCGTTTTATTTCTTCAACGTCAGTCACTCAAAGCTAAGGTTTATAACCTTGAGCAACATTATTTAATATATTAAAATACGTATAAAAAATACACGTGTCTTAAGGAAAAGTAAGCTGGAAGTGGGAATATGTAAAACATGGCTTCTTAAACTGCTTAAAAGGCCTACACTTGTTTTCTTTTTAAAGGCCTTCACGAATTTACCGCTTATCTTCAAACACACAACATTTATGTTCATCTGTATTCAGAATAGTTAGTTCGGTTACGAAA
>NW_020528596.1:0-26825 GCF_003368295.1 Carassius auratus
TTTAGATTAGTGTACACCAGGCCCTTCTGTACTGCAGCTTCTGAATGCAAATGATTGCTTACGAGTGTCTAATTAGTTAGTAGTTCAAAGCGTGTTTTGTTAGTTTTTTGTTATGGCACAAGAACTAATAGAAGGAATGTGAGTCATCAGAGTGTCCAGCGATTCGTCTGCTATCAGACAAGACAGCGTTTGCTATTTGAATTATAGTTGATTTTGTGTGTGTGTGTGTGTGTGTGTGTTTTACTCATTGTGAAAATGTGGCTACAGTTTAATGAAGTCGTCAAGATTTAAATACATGATTAAAAATAGATGATTTCAGCTGTTACAGATATAAAACTGAAATAATGTTCAGAGCCGAGTTTAAAGATATTTTTTAAGTGGGTGTTTAGAAGCGGTTACATTTATTAATTGTTTAAAGGTCAGAACTTTTTAAGCATTTATAAGTGTTTCGATTTATATTCATCCAAATATATTTATTTTCAATCATTACATATTAAAAAGAATATAAATATATAAATAAATTAAAAGCGCCTCTGTGTGTAATGTGTTTACATGGAAAATATGAATTTGATATTATGTAACTTAAAATATAATGGGACGCACAAATACATTTTTAGTGTTATAGAGTACATGTTCTTGAAATTAGGTGCTGGACTCTTTAAATGATGGAGCATTTTTTAAATTTTTGAGGACAAAAAAAAAAATATGTTTTATAAAGACGCTATATCATGTGCACATGCAAGTCAGCATGAGTTTCTATAGCTTCATCAGCACATGAAACACAAGGCACGTCAGTCCACATGTATGTGTATGTGTGTCTGCATGACGTACTACTTAATATATGTCCAGAACAAACAGATGCAAAAGTATCGATGTGTGCGTGCGTGAAATGTGTGCCCAGTTTGGAGTGTTTATTCTGAAGGGCTTGCTTCCATCTTGGCAGGGCTACTGTACCACAGGGACGGCAGCAGTGTGTGCAATGATAATTGTGTGAATTGAGCTGTAAGGGGGAGCTGCCCATTGACCAGCGCGCTGCGCCTGTTCTCTCTGGCAGGTGTGGGGTGGCTGAAAAAGGAGAAAACGAGAGAGAAAGTGAGAGAGTGTGTGTCTCCAGCAGGCAGGCAGGACACAGCTGTTAGTACAGGGCCTCCATTATCCAAAGGCAGCCTATTGATTCACCCTGTGGGATGTTTCCTCTCTGTGCCTGTACTGGTGTTGTGCAGAGTACATCTGCATGGCTTTGAGCTGCGATCGATAGCCAGAGGTGTTCCGGCCCTCTGATTTTAATGGCCCCTTCTTCGATCAGCGGGGACAGACTCCACCAGGGGCTGTGTTTCCTATAATTAGAGTGTATGTTAATGCGCATAGACCCATAAAGCATATCTCAGCCTGCTAATATAATTACTTTGCCTGCTCGGTAAAAAGCAGAACGAATCGAATGGTGTCAGTGGGATTAAGGAAATGGGGGCGGTTTGAATGTGATTTGACTTTTATTTGAGCCTGTCAGGTTATTACGCAGAGTGCACGCCGTAGAAAACGGGAGAGGGATGCTGAGATCGTCAGAAGGGAGACGTGCACATTTTCATACAAATTTCCTGGCAAAATGAGTAATTGCAGGGTACACGAACAGCTAAATCTGAAATGTTCATCAAATAAGGTTCAGATGGCACACAGCCATATTTTGTTAGGAAGATTCTAATCATAGTTAACAAGTATGGCTCGAATGTATGGTGGGAATCAAAAGTCTGAGCCCACCAGTAAAAATGGCTCTTTTTAGCATTTTTCATTGGAAATTTAATTAAAAACATTTTGAGTGCAAAAAGAGATATATATATATATATATATATATATATATAATATATATATATATATATATATATATATAATATATATATATATATATATATATATTATATATATATATATATATAATATATATATATATATATATATATAATATATATATATATATATATTATATATTATATATCTTTCTGTCTTTGTGCATATTATTCTTGTCACTTTAACAATGTGAGAAAGAAAAAAAATACGTGAAATTACATTCCGTGCATGTTGCATTCATAGTTTATGCATATATCTGTAGCTTTGCATTTGTCTTAACAGCAAGGATGAAGTAGCCAGCTAATGAGACAGAGTCTATCTCGCCACTTAGACAAAAAAATCTAAACATAAGTAAATAACATTCCATAAGCCCGCTGATAACTTTTCATATGAAAATCTTCAGGTTTATCTCACGGGCTCTCTATTGTCCATCTGAAATGTAGGGGATTGGAGCAATCGTACACGTAAACCTTTCTTATTCTGTCTCTCCCAGCCTTTCTCATCCACATACGTGCATCTGTTCACAGCCTCATTCCTCCACCAAAACAGACTGTCTTCTGACAACACTGTAATTTGAAAGGCACTCAGATTTTGCAATGATGGTGAAGTCAGTGTGTCTGCTTTGCATGAATGTGTCTCATTTGGAAATTACAGTGTCTGTAAGAAAGGTCTATAGCGGAGACCTCTGTCTGTGGATGTGTTTTAGATGTCTGTTGTGTGAGGCAGAGAAGATGCTTTTGTGTGTACGATTTTTGCTGGACTCAAAGTACAAGAGGTAAAATGGGGTTAACAATGGCTGTGGTGAGAGAAGACTTCAGTTTGGCCCAGATGTAATAAGTGCAGAAGTGACTGCTCGTACTAAAAGCCTGGGAACAGACGTGTGCTGTGGCTCCTGAAGCTCTCAGTCCTCTCTGACGCTGCTCTAAAACGGGACCGCACAGATGATGGCAAACAGATGTTGCTCAGATTACCAGTAACACTGAGTGACCTCTCCTCAACTGCCCTGGACCAAAAAAGCTATTTTATTCTTTATCTTTTTGTTTGCATGGTTGGTGAGAATCATTCATGTAAGTGTGTTTGTGTGTTCTTGGTGAAATCAATTCTGATGTCACATGGCGATGGACACACTGGTCTGTGTCTGTGCGGAGAAATGGATGAGGGGCTGAAAGGAGTCCTGGCGGAATAAAAATATTAACAGAGCCATGCTGGAACTGTGGTGTACTGGTTCACACATGAGCTCAACACACATTTGAAATAAAATATTTAAATATAATGTTCAAATAATATATTCAAACGAGAAAGAAAAAGATGTGTAGTATGACAGGATTGGTAAATAAAATAAAATAAAATTAAATAAAATTAAATTAAATAAATAAATTTAAATTAAATTAAATTAAATTAAATTAAACATGTAAATATTAAACAAAATAGAACACAACTTAATATATATTTCTGAAGTTTTTTATATTATTACAATATTAATATTGTATATTATATTAATATTGTTGTCTTTTTAATGAAATGTTACATTTAAATATTAAGTGAAATCTTATGTTTTAATGTTCTAAATTTTTGGTGTAATTATTTTATTTTATTTTTATTTAGTTTTGATTTTTAATTCTATATTAAATTAAATGATTAGATCAAATTAAGTTGTACATTTAGTAATACATTTAAATAATACTTATAGATAAATAAATATTTAAAATATTTAATGCATTTTTATATAATATATTATATATATATATATATTACTATATATTTATATATATATATATATATATATATATATATATATATATTGTGTTCTGTTGTTGTGTTGTATGTTTACCTTATGTATAATAATTAAATATATATATAAGTTAAGGCTGTTTTGCAAAAAAACAACCAACCTTAAAGAAAACAATGTTTTCCTTATTATTTCAAACATTAACCTCGTAAATATCCAAATAGAAATGTTTAAATCGTTTTTACTCGTTAAATACTAACCCAGTGTGTGAACAGTATAAAACATGTAATATATTATGTTTAAAACATGATCAAAACAATTGAAAAGACCCAATTTAACGTAATTGTAAATTATTATTTTTTATTCTATTAACAGACTAGACAATAATAGCAACTCACTGCTTTACATAAAACAACAGTGACCAATCCTTATACCTGAAAAACAGACTGACCTTTCTCCATACCATCCACTTTTCCCTGCTGGATTCTTTTTTAATTTCTGTCCGGGGTGGAAAGGCGAATCAGTGATGATAAGGATGATCTCTGGGAGGAGAGCAGGCTCAGCCAATTGAAAGCCAGTCGGCACCAGCTGGCTTCAGAGAGGTCTGAGACAAACCCAGAGCCTGGTCATAGATAGCAGCACCAGGCGCCAGCCAGACAGCCATCCGCAGACGAACCACAACAGCAGAAGGAGCCTTATCAGCCACCAGCGCTGTATCCCCGGATGCCTAATCTGGACGACAGGGCCCACAGAGCTGCTCAGGAGCGATTGAGAATTCACACACGGCATCAATCCACAACCACAGGGAACATGCCAGCTCATCTTATAGATTCAAACGAGAGAAATATATAGAGATAAAGCTGTACCTGTAAATCAACTATTCTTCTCCATTACACCTGGTTCTGAGGATTTCAGCTTTCGCTCATTTGAGGCGAATTATACCAATCTATGCTCTTCATTGAAGGGCTGAGAATATATATATATATATATATATATATATATATATATATATATATATATATATATATATATATATATATATATATATATATCCTTCCATCCGCAGGGTTTTGGGTCTGGGCTGTGTGTTCATTTAAATGTGAATGATAATGGATTGTGAGTGCACATATGAGAGGATTAGCTTAATCCTGCTTGTTTAGAGCTGTATCGATAACCTCCATAAAGGTAGACATCACCCCAGAGGAACTGTAGATTATCATTGGGAGTGTATGATCAACTTTCTTCATCAGAATTCACGACTCGCACTTTTTACATTGACCCTCACGCAAATGCACATAATAAGTGTTGAAATTGCTGGAGTTTGATAACTCATTATAGCTCTAGACGTTTCTATTCTGCCGAGAACATGAGAATGAAGAAAGAAAATAACAGATCAAACTCGTTCCTTCCCCATAGCTTCCAGATTCGTCTCTCATTACTACAAGCTCATTTGTTGTACTCAAGCATCTAATGTGGTATCATCGATCTTCGGCTCGGAAAGGGGAGATTCTGGGAAGGATAGGGCTGAAAATTGTCTTCTACAATGTTTTTGGTTCTTTTCCTCCCAGGTTTTACATTGCTAAGAGTTCATAAACAATGGATGACTGTGGGATACCAGGAGAACACCTGCCCAGTGATGATCAATGGTTTGAATTAGTCTGACAGCTTTCCTATAGCAATTGTTCCCTGGTTGGAGACTCAGTTTGTTTATATTTCATTAAATACTTGCAGACAGGACGAATGGGGTTTAGAGTGGAGTATATTGGGTAGAATCGCCTCAAAAGCTGAAGCAGGCCAGACTGAAAAGTAATCTAATCAGTTCTAAAAAATGCAATGAGAAAAGTTGGATTTTTGCTTTTCTGTATTAGATTTTTAAACAGAATATGGCTAAATGACTGACATGCTTTACTTTTAACACAACTGTAGGCTGTTCATAGTTAGAAATGTGATGTCACTTCATTCTTATAGACAATGGCTACTGCATAGTATCATGCTACTTTTATTTTATGTATATATATAATGCAAATATTTAATTACAGACTCCATATAGTGTATCAAAATGTGCATTATACAGCACAGTCGAGTGCAAAGTGCAATGTGCTCAACTCTCAACTTTATCTCAACTAAATTGGACTAAAAAGGATTATGTGTGTAAAAACAATGGCATTTGGAAACAGTTACTTAAGAATATACCCTGTGATTGGAAAAAGATGAAAAACTACAAATGCAATTATGAAAAAAAAAAAAAAAAAAAAAAAAAAAATATATATATATATATATATATATATATATATATATATATATATATATATATACAGATATATATATATAATCTGTAGTGTGGAGAGAAACAAAATAAAGTGTAAGACCCTGTCCCTGCAATGAGCTAATGGAGCAGAGATGAAAAAGGTTTTTTTTTTTTATATATATATATATATAATGGACTAGTATTGATTTCAGTTGATGACCACTTCGGTCTTACAGTCTGGTAGTTCACTGATCTCATATTATTGCCATTTTCACAGGATTAGAGGGAATTCATTGATAAATGAAAGATAATTGAACATCTTCCCATTATTTCTTGCTATTCATAAGTGTATACAGTTGCTGAGCACAATACAGTGTGTATATTGAGACATCATCAAGCCTGTGATGTAATGTAAATGATCAAATTAGTGCAGAACCACAGACTAATTTCTCCACAAACACGTGGTTGGGAGGTGTGGGGCCGTTATTGTAAACGTAGTCATCATTAGTGTGGGGCGCTCACCCTCTCTCGTCTGTTTGTAAACAGCCCATTAGTTCAGAGCGTGTTTAGTGTGATCATGTTTACTGGCTGGTGCCGGGGCTGCCAGGGCTGTTCCTCCTCCGGCGGCGAGGAGGAAGAGAAGCAGTTGGATGAGCAGAGGGAAATTAATGTGCCATTCAGGATGACTGCTTTTGTCTCCTATTGACATGATCACACAAGCTGGAGGGGAAAGGCGATTTACACAGTCAAAGAGCTGTAAACGCCACAGTAGGATACAAGAGGAGATGGAAGCAATGCAAATGCTTATAGCTGCTTAAGTTGATTTATTTTCAAGCAGCCCAGTTGAATGTGACAGCTATTTTTTAAAATTCAATTTATTGTTAAATGGGTCTTTATTTGATTACTGGCACTTTTGGCTACATGGACGTTTAGAAAAAATAAAATAAAAAAAATAACCTCTCACTGGTTTAATTTGTTTAACAATGTCCAAAAGTGGACATATTCCTCAAAATCATATATAACACATATATAACACATATATAACGTATACATATAACATTAAAAATGCAACACTTTTTGTTTTCGCCCCATTTTGTATACATTATGTATACAAAAGGCCTTTTTCTCTAAAAATATTGTTAACAAACCTGTATAAATCCGTGTTCGTGAGCACTTCTTTGCCGAGATAATCCTTCCAGCACACAGGTGTGGCATATCAAGATGCTGATTAGACAACATGATTATTGCACAGGTGTGCCTTAGGCTGGCCACAATAAAAGGCCACTCTAAAATGTGCAGTTTCATTACACAGCACAATGCCACAGATGGAGCGTGCAGTTGTCATGCTGACTGCAGGAGTGTTCTCTACTATGAGCCATCTCTAAAGGTGATGAATCCCGGGTTTCACTGTACAGGAGAGATGGCAGACAGCATGTATAGTGTTGTGTGGGTGAGCAGTTTGCTGATGTCAACATTGTGGATCAAGTGACCCATGGTTGCGGTTGGGTTATGGTATGGTCAGGTGTATGTTATGGACAACGAACACTGGTGCATTTTATTGATGGCATTTATAAGGCACAATGATACCGTGACGAGATCCTGAGGCCCATTGTTGTGCCATTCATCCACGACCATCACCTCATGCTGAAGCATGATAATGCACCGCCCCAATGTTGCAAGGATCTGTACACAATTCCTGGAAGCTGAAAACATCCATGGCAAATGGTGGACTGTTTTTTTGGGAGCAAAAACAAAAGTGTTGCGTTTATAATTTTGTTCAGTGTATATTCTTATATTTTTGTAATAATAATTTCTATATGTTACACTGTGTTTAATAGTAATTTTAACTGTAAAAATTACTATGAAAAAACCTGTTAATTGGTTTACAGTCAGTTTTCTTACTACAGTATATCTGCTGAAAAACTGATAAATTATATTTTTTTAGTACTTCAGTAGGTTGGTATTTTAACAATTAACATTATACCAGTTAATGAGATTTCAGTTTTGATTAACAGTAAATTTAAGATCCAGCTGTAAAGCCTAAAATGTTGCTAGCACATTTAATTTTTTTTTTTTTTAACAAAAAAGTTCTGTCAACCGCAGCTGCCATTTTTGAACTATAACTATAATTAAAAAATTTTTTTTTTCAGTGTGGAAATACATTTTAAACATTTCTGATTTTCATAGTACTTTGCTTTATACTAAATACACAAAAATAACATTTTCAGACTTTTTGTAATTTATGTTATACTGAAGTTTACACATAAAAGTGTCAGAACAAACACCCAGCTTGTAATTACAGATGAACCTCAATATAGAAAGTATTGTTAGATTCTTTATAAAGAAAGAATCCCATTCTGTTTCTGCCTGTCCTCTCAGATACAACACACACTTGACCTCAAAACACCTTACTGTGTGAATGTGAGATTGTTCACTAGGGGTGTGTCTGTGCACTTTACCTCATTATATAAGTCCTCTGAGACTGCATTAACCCTCTAAACTGCAAAACAAAGGGTTAAAAAAATGCTTGTTATTTTCCAATCCTCCCTTACCTGCCCTGATCCTATCGTGTTTTACAGCTTAGCTTTGCCCTTCAAAAGGATGAAGAACAGCCGCTTTCAGCTGACGTGACAGCTGGGTATCAAGTTTTACAAAAATGCTGTGATAGATATTAATAACTCTTTGTTTATGTTGCTGGTGAGCTCCACCTGAGCAGCAGGTGCAGGGCTCTGATAACATCATAACTGAGGACACACAGGTGTGAGCAAACAGGAAGGAACAAATACACCAGTAGGTTTTGGATGTCACTCTGGATAGCATTTCTCCTCGTGCAGCTCCCTGAGAGACACTGTCTGCTGAGGGTCATAAACCACACGGGCAAAGACATTGTGAGGAGGACACAGTCAGTGTTATGAAGGGAAAAATAAACCAGGGATGGAATATTTTCTTAAACTCTTCCGAATACACTTATACGTTTATATAAACGTGTGGAATTTATGCGCCATATGTAACAAGAACAGCTAGTAATGTTCTTTTTTAACCCCAAGCAGAATAGATACTTGAACATTCTCATCCCACTGTTTCTGCTGTTACATTTATAACATATATATGTATATTATTATTATTGTTTTACATGTAGATATTGTAAATTGTCAATATTTCTGCATGAATTGAAAATAAGGTAAAGAAGGAATATAGAGCATAAATAATGCTCCAATAAATAAATCTCTATAAACTTGTGAACAAATTCACATCTGTTTGCATTAGATAGATTACACTGTTTGCAATCTAATTGCAAATAATTGTTCTGTCGTCAGATCTGAAAGCACACACAATTTTTATGCTCATGTTTGCTTTTCTCTTCTTCTCAATGGACCTTTGTGAGTTTCGATTGAATGATAATTTTATGTTGAGATTTCATTTGTTCATTTAATCTCAATATGTTGAAGTGTCCTGGACAATATGTGAATGGACAAACATATCGCTGGCTGTTAGAGTGAATATTTCGGAGGATTCAGAGATGACATTCCGTCATGTTCCTCACATCTGCTGACAGAATCACTCCCCTGAATGCATGTGGAGGTAGACGTGTGATGATGAACTTGTTCTGACAGAATCATCTGCTGCACCATCAAGTGGAGAGAAAAAGTACCGCGTTGACTTTCACACAGTTCTCCAGCACTTTATGCTTAGTGTGACAGCGTTAATGAGTTATTGACCTGCAAGTGTCACAGAGCCCCTTTTGAAGCCGTCTTTTAAATAATGACTTTGTAAACCACTGAATAGATCCTGGGGACCCACAGAACTGCACAATTTATGTGTCTCTTATCTGACACTGGTTAGTTGATGGGGCTCGCTGCTAATGAGCTGATGATCTGAATCAGGTATGTTAAATAAGAAAGATACAGAAAATGTGCAGAACTGTGGGCACCCGGGATCACAATTGACAACCACTGAATAGATCACAGACAAGTCATAGAATGCTTATTACTGAATATTTTGGTCTGAATATAGCTAAATAAATAAATAAAATGAAATACAAAATAAAAATAGAAATATACAAAAATATAAATTATATACATATATATATATATATAATTTTTTTTTTTACTTCAGTTCTTGTTTTATTTGTAAGTCTCACAGCATTAAGTAAGGTTAAAAAAACGTAATTCAAGATATATTTTCTTAAACATATAAGTTTTGATATTTTACACAATTTTGATTAACTTCTAAATATATCTTGTCTGGAGGATAAAATATTTTACTGAAAACAAGACAAAAATATTAAGAACATTAGTTTTTCCAGTTGTTTAATTAATTAGCTATGAATGCAAATACTGATAAAGCAATTAATCTTCTTCTATTTAGAAATTGTTTTTGATAATTGTCCAGTTTGTCTGTTTCATGTGTTTAGTTCATTTAGAATGATTTATATAACTTCATTTTGTTCACGTTTCCCTTGGTAAATTCTGTTCAAAAGCAGTGGGAAGAAATTAAATAATGAAATATATTCTTACATTGTGCTTTTCTTTGTCCCAATTTTGATTTCTTTTTCTTTTCGACTGTTGCAATCCTCCCACAAAATGTAATGTTTGAAAAGCAAATGCACATTCCTTCTTTGTAGAGATGATACCAAGGTCACGGCTGGAATTTTAATGGAAGTTATTTCTCTTTTTAAACTGGTACGAGTCTTGCATGGCAACAGTACAGTTTCTATGGTGCGAAAATATACTCTGACTTTAAGACACAACAAAAAAGCCCTGGCTCACCTCGCACAAATGTAAAAAAAAAAAAAACCATACAAGCAGAATATTGTACAAGAAGATACACTTTGTTCAAGCAACCCATAAACCCTAGTATGAAGAGTATGAAGAATTATGATATAAAATACGCTTGAGATTGTGTGAAGAGGAGTATATAGATGTATGTTTGAGCAGCTTATCAGCAGGGTCAATGACTGAAGCCTATGTGGGATATGAAAAGTGATTATTTGGGTAAATGGCTTCCATGTAAATGAACAAAGAAGCAGAGATCGTATAGCAATCACAACATGGCCTGTTCCAGCCTTATCAGTTCAGGACCCTCAATCGATTAGTCCTACCTTGTATTGGGTTAAGAAAATACAGCCAGACAGCTGTTTTCTCCCGGCTTACGCCTGAGTTAACTCAAGCAGAGAGGACATGGATATGGTTAGATGTGATTTCAGGTGTGCAGATCCTCTGGAATCTGTTGACATCTCTGTGACATTATTATGAAGTCTGGCTGCGGCACGAGCGAAAGCCTGCTGCAATTTTGCCAAAACCAAAACAATCACGCTTGTTTTGTTTAACTTGCAAATGTTCTGTTTAGAAGGGAGCGTTGAGGTTTATGTTGACACGTTCCCACTTTTTCTGTTTTGTTTTGCGCTCCCAATTCTCACGTTATGAAGGTAAAGCGCAGCCCAGAAGCGATGAAGGTTGGAGGGTGTGAGTCTCCTGATATTACTTCCAGATGCCAGCTAGACTCGGCGGAGCCGGAGCTGTGGAGCAGGGCTTGGGTTTAGTTGTCTTTTCCTCCAGGTGTGATGCCTCATGCTGATTCCTCCACATGTTCTGCTGGCCTTATCCAAACATGGCAGGACTGGGACAGTGCTGGTCCACTCCGCTCCTCACCCACCCATCCACTGAAGCTTGTTCCTTCACACGGCTGCAGAAGCCAGGCCAGGCCAGTCTCCTGCATTTCCCTGCAGACTGGCAGTCCAGCACCTTCAGAGCTATTCAATCCTAAAGGAGAAAAGCCCTTCTATTTTCAGTAACATAAGAAGATGCTACAGTGCATCACTATTTACAGCTTTACAACAGAGCAAAAATCAGATTATAATGAAATACATTCACTTTCTCCCTTCCAAATTCTTTATTTGCCAATACTATTCTGTTTATAAGACAGTGTTGAGTGAATTTGTTTAGAATTAGATGATTAATTTAAATACAGCTGTTCCACTGATTCATTTGATCCCTGCACTGGATTTATCAACTTTATAACAGAGCAAGAATAAGTAAAAATAAAAATACAAATAAAACACATTCACTTAAAATATCCTTTCTCTCATTTAATTAATGAGTTACACTGCTTAACCTTGTCTTTTAAACAGCTTTATTTAAAAGAATAATCTGATACACTTCTGTTAATCTATTCAGTTGAGTGATTCATTTAAATGAAGCAGTTCAAAAACGATTCACTGGTTTATTTGACTCCTTGCACTGGCGCCTGAGTTGGATTTTACATCCTTTTCTGATATAACAAATTGTGTTGCGCTATCAGTCATTTCATGTTTAAGTAAATGAGAAAATTAAATTAACATAATATAAAATGTGTTTAAATTGTGATGAATTATGGAGTTTAAATTGATCAGATAAATTCATCACCCAAATTGTTGTTGTACATTTGATATGAATACTGTATAAATAGAAAATTGCTTCCACGAATTAGCCACTTTTTCAGCTTTTTTTTTTTTTTTTTTTTTTTAAATTATTTAGAAGATTAATTTAAATTAAGCATTTCAAGGCATAAATGAGGCATTGGAAGTAAAAGTTTGCTGCAATTTTGAGAAAACAAATGAAGTCAAACGCTTGCAAATGTTACGCTTGTTTAGTGTTGAGTGAATTGGTTAATTCAGACAATTCATTTAAATACAGATGTTTTTACTGATTCATTTGACTCCCTGTGCTTTAGATTGATCAGCTTTTTTGATATAACTAATTCTTTTTTTTACAAAATAATGTAATATTTTAGTAAATTAGGATTTTTAATTTAGTGGAAAAAAAATATAGCGGTATTTAAATTGGTCAGACTAATTCTGTCACAAATTGTTATGTGCTTGACATAAATATTACACTGTAATGTTTTATATAAAGAAACTGAAATTTCTTTGTCAAAAGATTAGCATGTAGTCAGCTTGTAACTTGACAGTTTCATTGTCGTTTCCTCAACACTAATGTTCATTCTTTCCCCCTTGTGGCCTCTCCTCAGATCACCACCTCCATATTTTCCTCCCATTTTCATCAGTAGTAGCAGTGTTTTGTTTGCTGTGCTTGCGGGTCGCCGGAGCTATAGGCCTGTCAAGAATATTATTACTCTTGTAATGTGAGCCAGGTCAGCGCCATTGTAGGCACATTAAAGCTGTCACATTTCCAACTTGGTGGGATTGTAAACAATGGGCTTGTAGGTAGTGTCTGAAGGACAAGGAGAAGAAAAAGAGGACAACCAAATAAAAGAAAGACTTGTTCTGCGTCTACTCCTGTGGCTTGCCAACGTGTGTTGTCACTGAAAGTGTGGTCATGCATTTAGTTAATAAAGCATCTTGGCAGAAGCACACATTCTCACAATAACACCATAGTGTTTGTAAAGGTGACCTGACAGAGATCTCTTTATGGCAGATCAAAGGTTAATAATGTGTTTTAACAAATCCGGAGAGTAGTGACTTTTTATCATAATTCAGAGTCTAATGCTTTCATAATTCATTTGTCCCATTGATAATTAGATGTTGTTAGATGTTTTGTTAGATTATATGACTACCTAGCTGAGGGAAACATTGTATTGTTTGTATCATGTACAGTATAGTGTGTGTGTGTGTGTGTGTGTGTGTGTGTGTGTGTGTGTGTGTGTGTATATATATATATATATATATATATATATATATATATATATATATAGACCACAGCAATTCTTGACTGCTAGAGAAACATCTTCCATTACAACAGCATTCTCTTCCAACTCACTGCATATGTTAATAATTCAATCTGAATCAAAAAAAGGAGCCATGACTATTGGGAAAAGAGGCTAGAGATAATTATAGGTTGAATTAGATAGATCCCACTCTAAGTAAATGTTATTGTTCAGAGCCCTGTGCAAACAGTGGGGTAAGAGATTATGCTAAGAACTTTCAGATGGTGGCAGAGAGGAGACAGGCTTATTGCATCAGAGACACATACTGATGGCGCTCGTTCACACTCTGTGTGCGGACACAGAAAACCCTTCAAATCATTTCCAGTCTCTGGTACGCACTAACTTTAAGCGTCCAAAGGAATCTAGACCCTAAGAGGGCCCCGTTGCTGGTATTAATTTCTGGTGCGTATTGGCTTGCATTCCCTGGCACTCTCTGACACGTTTTTGTGAAGCAGTGTTACTGGAAAGCTGGCAAGCACAATTTGGAGTTGATAATCATTTCAGTCCAGATCTGCCAGCATCTGTAGCAGACCCTACATGAGCTTTGGGCAGTTCTGAGTGGACTGAATGACAGCAAACATTACGGAATTATTTATCATCCTTTAGAAATCAGGCAAACCTAACAACAGTTTTGGTTTCCAGTAAGACTGCAGCCTAAAAACATGATGCTTAACACCTTTAGAGAGTTAAAGCATGCCATGTTTGTTTAAAAATAGCTCTGCACGATGAAAGGGAACAAAAAATGGCAAATTGGTTGGTCAGGTTTCCAGCTAGTTAACATCTGTCCCAAATAGGTTGCGTTATAGGGCTTTCTCTTACATACAACATGAAGGGTAAGAAGTTTACTGTGCATTTGGCTTGAAACAATGCATGTATGTGTGAAAATATCCAAGATTCAATGAAGAAACAATTCAAAAAATGTTATACATAATTACTCAATCTCATGTTGTTCCAAACCCATATAACTTTGTGTGTGTATGTGTGTGTGTTGTTTTTTCTTTCTTTCTTTTTTAAATGCAATGAATGAGGGGGGTTGAATGTTCTTTTGGACCCAAAAACAGGTAAAACATTTTTCTAAATATCTTCTTTTTTTGTTTTTCGCAGAAGAAAAAGTCAACACGAAGAAGGCTAAATGACAAGAAATGTTCATTTTTAAGTGAACTAATACCAATATGTAAACATTTGTTTTTGCATAGTATATTATCTCACATTTTGATGTCATCCTTTCTTATCAGTCATCAGTAGTTCCATTTTAAGTCTATTCAATTCATGCTAACTTGTTTCTATTTAATGAAGCAAGTTAATGAAGCAAGAATGCCTCATGATTACTCAAGCTATAGATCATAATAGTGTTCTTCCAAAAGCAATCACTATAAAGACAGGCGGATTCAGAATCATGTCTGCTACTACGTCTGGTACAAACTGCATGAAGTTTGGAAATTCCAGTGGTTTAGGAAGCCACAGTTTCTAGGATTGAGGAAATATTGTCTCTAAATCAACATGAGGAAATCTATTCCTTGTTTGCGATGGCAAGAGATTCCAGGCCCATTAATAGTGGCTGTGGTCCTAAGACCCTGATGAGTCCAAAAGTTTGAATTTACTTTAGGGAAAAAAGATAATTACATGGAGGCTTGTTTCATGAATTTAATATCGTTCTGTACTCATTCATCCATTTTCAAGGCAACTGATTGTATGTACATTTGTATACAGGTAGGAAAGCCATATATATATATATATATATATATATATATATATATATATAAGCCATATATATATATATATATATATATATGGCTTTTATAAGTAAAAATGCTGCTTCTAGCTCCTTTTAAAACATGTTTTGGGCATATTGTTGTATGAATAACTTCTGAAGCTAACAAGCCAAACCTTGACCCCATGTATGAAGGTGACCCAGATTTCTTTGGGACACCTGTTTCCAGTGGTGGTACATTAGCCCAGCTCAGCCTGTATGATTGCCCACTACATCGCAGCGCCTCCTTTCATTTGTCATAGCATGAAAACAGACGGCCTACATCACATCCCCCGGGTGAAGGTTACCGACACTCAACAACTGCTATCCATCTCTTTATAGTAATATAGCATCACTACGAAAAATGCAATAAAGCAAATGTGAAAGTACTGTAACATGGTGCCTGAATTCAGTGCTGTGCATCACAATAGTCCTGTAGAGCTTGGCTGGACATACTAACATCACAAGATATGTGATTTTTCACACTTTGAAGGTGGAGGCAGATTTTCCAACTGCCAACTGAAAACCACATACATTCTAATTGCTTTTGCCCTCAATTAGATAAGGGCCCTCAAAGGTTTCAATAAGGAGGTTTAAGGATATGATGTTAGTAGGATGGTATGAGTGTAAGAGAGGGAAGAGAGCAATGCAGGTCAGTGATGCGGGAGCGGGATGCAGCGCCGGCACACATGGCTCAGGGACTGAGGGACTCCGACAGATGGAACCTGGTGGGTGACAAACAATTAACAAACCTACAAGAATAGCTAGTGTGACGCTGCTCACGTAGGCACCGGAGAAAAAGAGAACACACAGAGACTGACACGACGAGAGCTGCTGTTCTGCTTTACAAGGACGCTTTCATCGTCACTTCATACGTTCGATGGGTTTTCAAAGTTCAAATTGTTGCCACTCACTGTGCATCCTCATCAACTAAGAATCATCATAGTCTTATGATGCGTAATTGACTTGATCATGGTATCTCTCCAAACGATTATAAAAATGAATATGTAATTAGTAATCAGCGTTTTTCTAATTTGCTTCCCTTTTCTTCAAGTGTCCCAGTAGTGTCACAAGTGTTCCCCAGAAAGCATTACAGAAGATAACATGTTTCCCTGCTCAGCGTTCAGCAGTTTTTTCTCCTCATTTTCACACATATAAAGCACAGCGTGTTCTTCAATCTGCCCAGCTGAAAACTGTCCTCATTAACAGAATATGTGACACTTCTTTAAATGGATTTTGCTTTGTCGCTGACCTAGTACACTGAACTGGGCATGATGTAGATGTGTGTGTGTGAGCACATCTGGAGTCTAGACTCAGCGGCTCTGTGGGCAGGGCTATATCTCTCAGCTGCATCAGGCCAAGAGCCCAGTGCTGTTTACATAGGTGGCACAAAACTATAATTTGTTTAAATGTTCAGATGTATTGCGCTCTTAGTCTGTCTCGTGCCTCAACTCCCTCTGCCTCCTTTGAGAGACAGGCAGTCTGCTCCTTTACAAGCTGTTCTAATCTGGAACTAGCTCAGCCCTCATGTTTCGGTGTGACTGACTTCCATGTATTTATGTTTGGGGGTCCCAGATACCTCAATGGGGTGCATTTATTAAAAATAATAAAAAAGGAAAAAGTAACAACTTAATCCCTGCTGCCCACCCAAGACAGCTCAATTATAACCAAACACACTTCAACCATAAATTCCAACCTTTCATTCCTATCTAAATCATGCATACATTTATTGTATTAACAGTCATTTCAAAAGGTGGCGGTCATGCTGGTGCTGTTTGTTTTAATTTATATGTTTGTGTGTGTTCATGTGATATAAGGCTTGCAGGTTAGTTGAAGTGACAATTCCTAATGAATTTCCTTCAGGGGAATTACAGTCGCTCAACCAGCGGGTCAGCTCTGGTGTATGCAGAGCAGACACAATGTACACAACGGGCAAAATTACAGCCCCACTATTTCTCAAGGAGTTAACATAATAGGCTGTATTATGAATAGAATAAAACAGATCTTGCCTTTGGATTAGGTGGAAGGAATGTTGCTTTTTAACTTCTAAGTCAATGAATTAAACATTTATAGTACTTTGGGATGAAATGTGCTGATAAAACATAACAACCTAAACACTTGTGGTCAGGATTTTTCCACTACCTGTCCACCACCTTTTTGATGTTGCATGAGTAGACAGAAATTGCCCATAGACCCTTGCAAGCAGTCTACTGATCACATGCACACTTAAGTAATGCCTAAATAACATTGGTGTATTAATATCAATGACCTAATAAGGAGAAGCCCAACTCTTTGCATTGGGAAAAGCTGCAGTCCTTCTTAAAAATCTGTCATACAAGCCCTTAATCCTGCAACTATGTAAGCAATGGAGGTGGTCTACTGTACACCCTTAATGTTCTGGAATTTTTAGATCTGTGTTTTTAGAAGCCATGGGAGGTGTTTGACCTCATTTTGGTGTTCAGCCTTGATTTGTTTATGAAAAGGTGTTGTCGAGTTTGCTTCATTGGGTGTGTATTTCATCCTATATGGTCATATTCTTCATTATACGATGATGCATACCAATTAACTCCAAGAGATGGCTTTTGCATGATGTTACTGATGCCCTGTTTCTAATTTACCAGAGGACATTTGATGTTATTTGGAGGTTTTGTGGTATCAGTTTTGTTTCAGATGTTTCTCTTAAAACTTGATTATTTGAGTTTATGAGCTTGGTTTCTCTCAGCAGTTTAGTGGAGCACCTTATGTTTAGAATTAAAAAAAAAAACAATATATATATATATATATATATATATATATATATATATATATATATATATATATATATATATATATATATATATATAAAGACCATTTAATTCTTGAGTTGATTGTATGATCATTTGGAAATTATAAAAAAGTTGTTGGTTCTGTAGGTGTTTGTGAAAATGAATGAGATTCTCCATTTACATTTTTTGGTTCTAAATTAAAATATTTAATATTTTATTGAAAAGATCAATTCAGCAAATGATTAAGCATTAGAACGCAAAATGAAACATGTAAATGGACAAAGTTCCTAAATACCAGCAACTGAACTGGTAATGTTTTACCCGAAAATCTACCATGCTGTTGTCTTTTTATTTTATTATTATAATTTTTTAAAAAATCTATAATACTGTTGTATATCAGGGCTGAAATAGGGCCCAATATTGATCCAGTGAGCTGACTGGATATGTGAGCCATCTAAGGGCATCTGTGTCTCAGAGACTGGAGCCGCTCTCTGTATGTTTACTCTCTCAGGGGTGTAGAGCAGGGCACCGCTTTTAGCCCACCAAAGATGAGGGTCATAGGAGCTCTCACAAAGATTCATGGTGATCCAAATCAAAGCAGAACTCTTTTGCTGTGAGAGGATTAGGGCTCGCAGAATTATTGCATGGAAAGTTTCATTAAATAGAACCATTAATCATTTCAAAGAAAATGAGTGTGAACTCAGTTTAGTGAAAACTTAATTATAAATTCATCAAGTAACAGGTCATTGTAAGGTTACATTTTAATATTTATTATTATTATTTACTTTTCTTTCTTTTTTTTCTTTTTTTTTTTTTTTTTTTTTTTTTGCAAATTCTGTAAATTTTTGGTAGATTCTTACATAATCTGTGATTGGTGCTATCCAGTAAATATGTAATACACATACTTTACAGAAACGTCCATCAGGTGCATGTTTTTATCTGGAAGATTATTTTTTTTTTGAGCGTTTGCAGACATGATACGTCTCTAAGATATTTCCTGTCAGATTTTAAATAGACAAATGTCTTTAATATGTTGATGATTTAGATTGTATGTTTAAAAAAATAAAAGTAAAATTGTTTATCAGATGTTTGTACACAACAGATGTTTACCAGCAGAATCACTCTTAAAAAGATATCTGGAGAAATTAACATGTCTTTCTCTCATGTTAAGAACAAGCTGCGGAGGTGCTTTCTTATAACACCACAAAAACAGTTAACCTATCAAAATAAATCACATCATATATAATAATGGTGTATCAATTCACATTTCCCACCAGTCCTGTTTAAATTATGGCACTCAAAGTTTTATTTTTTATTTTTTTAAATATATATATAATGAGATGGCAGAGTGCAAGAAAATGACAAAGTCTGATTTCACATTCAGAGATGAAGAATCGGATGATGATGTTACTAAAGAGGAGGAGTCCGATGACAGTCTGTTATACAGTATGCACAGGTGAACTGCACTCACTTTTCTAAATTAAAAGGTACACTATTCGTACGATCCAAACATACAAGGGGTGATCAAAAGTTCCGTGAATATGCCCATCATGATAAACAACAGAAAACGGTCTTCTTCAGGCTAAAGTTAGTCTGTTTGTGTAATGATGCAGTATAGCACTCCTGACAGACAGTGACCGTTAAATTGAAGTGAAAGTGAAACCCGTCTCATTTTAAATCCGTTTTTCTCTAAATTTATTTCCGGAAAATCATAGCTATCAGCCAACTTCTGATAGCCATAACACTGCATCCTCTAGGGGTCGCTATGGGGAACACCTCGTTGTGACCTGTGCCTGAAGCACACATTGAAAAAACACCAACTTGTTGGCCTGCTACAGCCTTGGACATCACTAGCGGTGCGACTATGAACAGGCACCGGGAGAACACGTGATTCACTTCTTCGTCTGAAGCTTGCGTACGAAGCATGGCAGGGAGCTAGAGGACGCAGTGTCTCGTACCCTTCTCAGGGAACCATGGTTACATTCGTAACCTGAGACGTCCCCTTTCAAGAGAACTTCTAACTGCGTCCTCTAGGGGCCGCCATTGGGGAACAGTATACACACTCCGCCATGCTGAGGGGAGTGCAGGCCAGAATCTTTCCACGGAAGTTGCCCCTGGGACGTTTATATGGCTGTATGTGACAGTGCCCCTTACGGCCAAAGGCCTAAGCTACATACCCAACTTAACTGTTAGGGCCTCGGCCCGGGGTAGAAATGAACGCTTGGAATCAGGAAAGGTTCCTTTAAATGGATACAGCTAAGAACCTAGCATTTTCTACCAAGTCTTGCCTGTCACACAGGGGCTACCGCTAGCTTACGCATAAGCTTGCTGAAAGAGCTGGCTCAACAGTTGTCTAGTAGCAACACCCTGATTAGTTAGGTATCCGAGGATACATATGTGGAGTGGCGCCCAAGATGAACGGGACTTTTACCAACTCAATAAAGGCCACGAAGCAACTGTGCAAAGCCCTCACCATATAGGATTTTAGAAAGAACGCAGAATACTAGCGTGCAAACTTACCACAGTATGGATTTCAGAAAGTGTGCAAAGACTTCACGTGCACACTTACCATAGCATGGATTTACAAATACTCTTCTAAGGAGGGGCTCTCGTGGCACTCTGGCAGCTCATAGATGGAATGTTGCATTTCAAAATAGTATGACTGAGAGTCATCAACTTGATCCATGGAGACAATACTGGAGCACTCTGGGGAAAAAACTGAGAAGTCAGTCTCATATGAAAGGAGAACTCCGAGCTCAGGATTGGAAAAAGGGGAGCGCTGCTAAACTACCATGAGAATTGCCCCAAATAGCCCTTCATGTTGAGGCAAATGACCCTTGAAGTGTATAAATAAATACACACTGTCTGAATGAAGCCCAAGGAACCAAGGTCTAATCATCTCAAGAAAGAAAATGAGGCGGAGCACGTAACCCTTACCGTACAGGATTACAGAAAATGCACGTTCTGCGTGAGTCCTGCGTGCACACTTACCACTTACAGGGATTTTAGAAAGTGTACAAAGTGTTCACGTGCACACTGACCACTATGTGGTTTTTGGAGAAAGTACCTAAAGGTTCCTAAGCATCGCAGGGGCACTGAATCACACAGGAGAGGCAAGCTCAATTGTACAAACCTCGGGTGAGGGGAGCATGACCTGAGGCAGCAAGAATACAAGAAGACTTCAGTAAGTGCCACCTCCACTTCCAGCTAGATGTGACAGCACCACTAAGCGGCCAGGAGACCCCTTAGGGTGACATGGATGGACATCCATGAAATTCCCTGCAGTGCTGTGCCAGGCCTGATGATCAAGGAGGTGAAATCTGCCTCGTCTGGATCACATCCCTAAGGTTCTGCTTACCTCCACATGACCCACGATTACTCTTACCCCTGTCTGCAGGTGGGGGAGGAGCGCAAGTCGCGACACTAGCCTTCTGTGCCTGTCTTTGATCCTCAGATTGAGACAGGCCAGGACCTCTATGTTGTTTGGGCTCGGACCTGGAACTTCGTGGAATGAAGGATCTGAAAGCAGCAGAGCGCGCCTTCATCTCCCTAAACTTCTTGATCACCGTCTCAACGGAAATACAGATAAGTTTGGAAAGCGAAACCTGAGTATCGAGAAGAAAGCCTGTTCTTTCTTCCCGATGTCTGCCAGGCTCATCCACAGACGTCTCTCTGCTGCCACCTTGGCCACCCTAGTCCCACCCATGGCGGAGGCAGCCTGCTTAGTAGCATGGAGAGAGGTCCGTGGTGCGGCGCGACTACCTGATCAGCAAAAAGGCCCTCACCTCCATTCAGGTCTCTTAGCAGACCAGCCTGATATGTTTGAAGCACCACCATCCTGTCTAACAAAGCCACAGCCTGACCTGCTGCTGCGTATGCCTTGCCATCTAAGCCAGATGAATTTCTGAAGGGGATTAGATGGCAAGGAGGGAGTTTAAGAGAGGATGTTTCCCCCGCAGAAATTATATATATATTTTTAAAGCTCTTTCTACAGGGGGCATCCCCTCATACCCGCTTTCGCGCATTACCTTGATGCTGGCAGATTTACTCTTATGCCGAAACCGATGGATGCAAGAAGAAAACAGCCTCTTTCATTTCTTTTTGATACCTGTATGGAGATCATGCCACAAATGGATGGCTTACCTGAGCTGGAGGGCTATGGTCAGAAAGAAAACGCTCATCAAGGTTTTTTTATTTATTCATGGCCTTACATTGTCATCTTGTTAGCGCATTTTCATGGCAAGTCCAACTTTGCCGTGGTGCGATCCATAACCTCTAACAGCTCTACATATGCAGGGCCGGAGCATTGAGAAGGCTCAGCCTCAGCTTCTTCACCATCCTCAAATATCTCCTGCTTTCCCTGGGTAAAAACCCAGCAGAGCACTAACCTCAGTATCAGATTGTGTTAAAGATATAACATCATCTTCCCGAGGCTCTCTCTCGTCCGCCGCCATTATGAGTGCGAAAGAGAAAATCCCTCTTTAAAACATTCAAACAGATCCACCTGTATTCTCACGAGCTCATTCTCCTCCATGCCTCAGCAGCGGCAGGTCCTGAACCGCGGGAATGACTGCCTTTTTTTTTTCTTCGGAAAAAAGACGAACCAGAGCAGAGCTTTTTCCTTTAAAAAAAATCTCACAATGCACGCCGATTGCCTCCTCAAAGACATCGCGTGCATGCTCTTCACCCAAACAAATGATGCAAAGATTGCATATGTCATCAGGTATCAAATAACACCAACACGGATGCACACATTGTCTAAACGGTTTAGAAAGGACTTTAACACAGTTTTCATATGGTATCAAACCTAAAAAAGGTCAAATTTCACCATGCGTTGGGTTTTCCTAGATCGCATCACGTGTTATATGTGCAGCAGCAGTATTTCTTACATGCTCACAGCAGCATTTCTGTGGCTGTACTGGCTGTGGCAAGTCTCAGTACTTGCTCTGCCGTAGCAGCAGCATAGCATATATTTTTCTCCCAAGACCAAACACATTAACATTGCCATGTATATATCCATGTTACATTTCAGAGAGTTGTCATGATAAAAATGTCTGTAACTCAAACAGTGCAGAACTAGTTATATGACATATGTGTGGTGTGTGTGTGTGTGTGTGTGTGTGTACCAAGTTCAGTCGTTAAAGGTATAATTGACCAACAAAGAAGATTCTGTCATTATTTACTCACCCTCAAGTTGTTCCAAGCCTGTATGAGTTTCTTTCTTCTGCTGAACACCAAATAAGATATTTTGAAGAATGTTGGTAAAGAGACAGGTAACCATTGTTTCCCATTGTATTTTTTTTCTCCATACAATGGAAGTCAACAGCTACACTAAACTCAACTGTTTGGTTACCAAAATTTTTTTTTAAATATAATATTTTTTTGGGGTGAACTATCCCTTTAAGTTTAGAGGTTTGTCCAAATCACTAACCTTAATATGAGCATTAGCAATAACCTTAGGCCAGCAACAATAACTACCATGCTTTCATTTGTCATTAATTATTTTGATTCTAAACAAACTGCATCGGCTTGTTTATCATTCATAAGTCACAGTTTTATGGAAGAGCTTGATTAAACACGCTCTGTCCCCTGTTCATCTGGGTCTGCTATGTGTTTTGGACGCCCTTTCTATGTTACATTCACTCCTGGTATCCTCTGTGCTATTTAGCTAACAATAACAAGAGTCATTTAGCAGACAGATTCACAGGGATGCCAGCCAAAACATTCTCCACAGAGCATTCTCCTCTCACTTGTACTTAGGACCCCACGTAAGATGGTCCTGCCCCAACAAATGGCACACAACCCTACTGTAGTACCCAGAGATAAGAACACCCAGCATGGTCTGCAGTCTCTTCCCAGATGCGCCACACATATCTCTTCCATCTCCTCTCCACCACAACCAGTACTGACTGAAACACCAGCTCTGAGAACATAAAGATCTATGCAATGTTAACTTAATATGCACACACACATATCCCGCCCATGCCTGCCCTGTCTCACCGTGGATAGCACTGGTTTGTCATCTGTGAGTAAGAGGCTGTTTAAAGTGGAGACAGTGTTCTGTCTCTGCTGCTCTCTCTCATGTGTGACCCTCATGAGCTGAGTGAGTCATACTTAAACATTTATTAAGGTATTAAATTAGATAATAGATTATCACCAAGTTGCAAGTAGTTTTCAAATCAATTTTTCCTTATGCTTTTAACCATTTGGTGGTTTTTGGTTGCTGTATGAAGCCAGTTACCCTCAGTTTCACAAAGGTGCAGCTCATCACATCACACTAACTGTAAAAATTAAATAAATTTAAATTAAAAATGTGATGGCGTAATCCTCCAACATAATCAATAACAAATCAAAACAAACAATCAAAATAAAATAATTAATTAATTGTGCATTGTTGGTTGTACTACTTGACATTAATTTTGGTAATCTTTTTTTTTATTATTATTAATTGTTAATAATAAGTGAAGCAATTTTTGTTAAATAATTATTTAACTATGAAATAATGATGACAAAAATATCCCAAACTACTAATTTTCAAGAATTGATTTCTTTTAATGAGCATTTAATATTATATCAGGACAGTTACATACCTCTCAAAATTAATTCAGATATTAAAAACATGCGCAACAGAGTAAAGGGCTTTTATGTATTGAATCGAATTTTTGATGTATTTTCAAATAAATTATTACATGCAAAGAAAATGTCATTGACCGTTACATATCAAGCACAATATCAAAATTTATTGTACTGGCCTGTAGCTATGCATGTTTCATAACACTTCATAACACATATGCATGACACTGGCATGAACTGCTGTGTTTTCGTGACTTGTTTTTCACACCTTTATATGTTTTTTTTTTTTCTTTCTTTTTTTTCTTTTGATTGTTTCTTGGTATATTTTTAATCCTTTGCCCTTCCCTCTTAAGAAACCAACAGCCTCTTGGCAGGTCGTTGGTGTGAAATCAAATTTGGATGGAAATGCAAAGTAATGTATTCAGTATACATGCCCTCAGTTAATAGTTTATGCATTTGTAAATGAGTAGGAAGATGTGTTACTGACAAAAGTTCTGGTATTTTCATATGCAACCTGTGACACCTCAAAGCAGACTCCTGGAAACTGGTAGTAAATCACACTTGCAAGAGTACCATCAGTTCTTCGTGCAAACGACAGGAGGTTACGGTTGCTTTGAAATGAATGATGAAATTGCATATTTCCTATTTTTCTTTTTCAGTCAGTATGCAATTGGAATGGAAAATGGCAAACCTGACTGAAGAAGTTGAGAGACACTCAGCACATGGCACACTTCAACTCAAGATGTTGGGAGCTGTCAAAGCACCACTATCTTTAGCATGACAATCTCACCCTTCTGCACAGAGTATGCACATGTGTGGATCTCTTGGAGAGCTCTGTGTCCTCTCTTCTCTGCTCTTTTCATCTCCTTTGCCTCTTTTCATCTCCTTTGCCTCCTTTAATTTCGAGCAGGCCTCATGTTGGGGTTGTGTTTGACGGCCAATACGGTGAGGTTCACACCAAGGGAGGTGGCAGAGGAAGGTGAACAGCAGGAAGGAGCCCTTTTTAAACATGCCACTTGTGGGTGTACAGCATCCCACCTATGTGGAAACACCAGGGATGCATCGGCCCAGGTCAAAACCGAAAATGAAGATGAAAGCAAAGCATTGGGATGCCTGTTCACTCTCTGCCCTATCAACCCCATGATTAAACATACAGCATCTGACCACAGTACCTCAATGTGACCATCATGACTAGATCGTGGTTCTCACTTCCAGTCCTGGGGTACCACTGCCCTACACATATTGTATGTCTTCCTTATTTAATACACCTAATTCAGATCATCACCTCAATAAGAGGAAGATCCTTGAACTGAACCGAGGGTATCAGATGATAGAGACATACAAAATGTGCAGAGCATTGGTACTCTGGGACTGGAATTGAAAACCACTGCTATGGATGATTCTGAATATTTTTAAGAAGTTATACAGGTGATTCTTAAAAAATCTAATGCATGTCCTGCTCATGTATCACCTAAAAAAATCAAATAAAAGTACAAAATATTTAGAAAACTACATTTTAATGACCGTTAAGCACGGTTTTCATTTAAATTCCCATTACTGTAAAGCTAAAACAACAACAAAAATGAATAAAAACTCACATATTATGGTAATGAGAATTTACAGGTTTAATGTATCATTATTGAAAGATCTTCCTTTAAAATGTAATGCAAAAATATTAGTGGCCTGTTTTCCTTCTTATTTTTGCTGTCCTCCTTATTTTGGAGTGATGTGTGATTCACATATAAGTTATCAACAGGCCATCACAATAATTATTACATTTGGCTTAAAACTGCATAAATAAGAAAACTAACTGTGTTAAGTTTAGCTTTTTTATAGATGATTATAGATAAACATTTTATATATACAATAAGGTATAGTGAACATAAATTTCCATGACAATTAAGTATTAAGCTTTCATTTAAATAAAAACAATCATTTGAATTCCCATCACTGTAGCGTTAAAACAATATTATTTATATTTTCTACTTCAATGGTAGTATTTGTCGTTGTCTGTAATTCGTGCTGATTTAAACACACACACACATAACACAAATGAGAATTTATGTGTGATGAAGTATTGAAGAGAGAGGACTCAAATGCGAGGGCAAAATGACTGTCTTTAATTAAACAAAGGAAAGCCACAGGTAAATCCAACCAAGGAGTACAAAAGACGAGAACAGAGGATGACCCGTAGGCTGGGTAGTATAATTAACT
>NW_020528597.1:0-20564 GCF_003368295.1 Carassius auratus
TGCTAACTTGTTTCTATTTAATGAAGCAGTTAATGAAGCAAGAATGCTCATGATTACTCAAGCTATATAGATCATAATAGTGTTCTTCCAAAAGCAATCACTATAAAGACAGGCGGATTCAGAATCATGTCTGCTACTACGTCTGGTACAAAACTGCAATGAAGTTTGGAAATTCCAGTGGTTTAGGAAGCCACAGTTTCTAGGATTGAGGAAATTTGTCTCTAAATCAACATGAGGAAATCTATTCTTGTTTGCGATGGCAAGAGATTCCAGGCCCATTAATAGTGGCTGTGGTCCTAAGACCCTGATGAGTCCAAAAGTTTGAATTTACTTTAAGGGAAAAAAGATAATTACATGGAGGCTTGTTTCATGAATTTAATATCGTTCTGTACTCATTCATCCATTTTCAAGGCAACTGATTGTATGTACATTTGTATACAGGTAGGAAAGCCATATATATATATATATATATATATAATATATATATAATATAAGCCATATATATATTATATATATATATGGCTTTTATAAGTAAAAATGCTGCTTCTAGCTCCTTTTAAAACATGTTTGGGCATATTGTTGTATGAATAACTTCTGAAGCTAACAAGCCAAACCTTGACCCCATGTATGAAGGTGACCCAGATTTCTTTGGGACACCTGTTTCCAGTGGTGGTACATTAGCCCAGCTCAGCCTGTATGATTGCCCACTACATCGCAGCGCTCCTTTCATTTGTCATAGCATGAAAACAGACGGCCTACATCACATCCCCCGGGTGAAGGTTACCGACACTCAACAACTGCTATCCATCTCTTTATAGTAATATAGCATCACTACGAAAAATGCAATAAAGCAAATGTGAAAGTACTGTAACATGGTGCCTGAATTCAGTGCTGTGCATCACAATAGTCCTGTAGAGCTTGGCTGGACATACTAACATCACAAGATATGTGATTTTTCACACTTTGAAGGTGGAGGCAGATTTTCCAACTGCCAACTGAAAACCACATACATTCTAATTGCTTTTGCCCTCAATTAGATAAGGGCCTCAAAGGTTTCAATAAGGAGGTTTAAGGATATGATGTTAGTAGGATGGTATGAGTGTAAGAGAGGGAAGAGAGCAATGCAGGTCAGTGTGCGGGGAGCGGGATGCAGCGCCGGCACACATGGCTCAGGGACTGAGGGACTCCGACAGATGGAACCTGGTGGGTGACAAACAATTAACAAACCTACAAGAATAGCTAGTGTGACGCTGCTCACGTAGGCACCGGAGAAAAAGAGAACACACAGAGACTGACACGACGAGAGCTGCTGTTCTGCTTTACAAGGACGCTTTCATCGTCACTTCATACGTTCGATGGGTTTTCAAAGTTCAAATTGTTGCCACTCACTGTGCATCCTCATCAACTAAGAATCATCATAGTCTTATGATGCGTAATTGACTTGATCATGGTATCTCTCCAAACGATTATAAAAATGAATATGTAATTAGTAATCAGCGTTTTTCTAATTTGCTTCCCTTTTCTTCAAGTGTCCCAGTAGTGTCACAAGTGTTCCCCAGAAAGCATTACAGAGAGATAACATGTTTCCCTGCTCAGCGTTCAGCAGTTTTTTCTCCTCATTTCACACATATAAAAGCACAGCGTGTTTCTTCAATCTGCCCAGCTGAAAACTGTCCTCATTAACAGAATGATGTGACACTTCTTTAAATGGATTTTGCTTTGTCGCTGACCTAGTACACTGAAACTGGGCATGATGTAGATGTGTGTGTGTGAGCACATCTGGAGTCTAGACTCAGCGGCTCTGTGGCAGGGGCTATATCTCTCAGCTGCATCAGGCCAAGAGCCCAGTGCTGTTTACATAGGTGGCACAAAAACTATTAATTTGTTTAAATGTTCAAGATGTATTGCGCTCTTAGTCTGTCTCGTGCCTCAACTCCCTCTGCCTCCTTTGAGAGACAGGCAGTCTGCTCCTTTACAAGCTGTTCTAATCTGGAACTAGCTTCAGCCCTCATGTTTCGGTGTGACTGACTTCCATGTATTTATGTTTGGGGGTCCCAGATACCTCAATGGGGTGCATTTATTAAAAAATAATAAAAAAGGAAAAAGTAACAACTTAATCCCTGCTGCCCACCCAAGACAGCTCAATTATAACCAAACACACTTCAACCATAAATTCCAACCTTTCATTCCTATCTAAATCATGCATACATTTATTGTATTAACAGTCATTTCAAAAGGTGGCGGTCATGCTGGTGCTGTTTGTTTTAATTTATATGTTTGTGTGTGTTCATGTGATATAAGGCTTGCAGGTTAGTTGAAGTGACAATTCCTAATGAATTTCCTTCAGGGGAATTACAGTCGCTCAACCAGCGGGTCAGCTCTGGTGTATGCAGAGCAGACACAATGTACACAACGGGCAAAATTACAGCCCCACTATTTCTCAAGGAGTTAACATAATAGGCTGTATTATGAATAGAATAAAACAGATCTTGCCTTTGGATTAGGTGGAAGGAATGTTGCTTTTTAACTTCTAAGTCAATGAATTAAACATTTTATAGTACTTTGGGATGAAATGTGCTGATAAAACATAACAACCTAAACACTTGTGGTCAGGATTTTTCCACTACCTGTCCACCACCTTTTTGATGTTGCATGAGTAGACAGAAATTGCCCATAGACCCTTGCAAGCAGTCTACTGATCACATGCACACTTAAGTAATGCCTAAATAACATTGGTTGTATTAATATCAATGACCTAATAAGGAGAAGCCCAACTCTTTGCATTGGGAAAAGCTGCAGTCCTTCTTAAAAATCTGTCATACAAGCCCTTAATCCTGCAACTATGTAAGCAATGGAGGTGGTCTACTGTACACCCTTAATGTTCTGGAATTTTTAGATCTGTGTTTTTAGAAAGCCATGGGAGGTGTTTGACCTCATTTTGGTGTTCAGCCTTGATTTGTTTATGAAAAGGTGTTGTCGAGTTTGCTTCATTGGGTGTGTATTTCATCCTATATGGTCATATTCTTCATTATACGATGATGCATACCAATTAACTCCAAGAGATGGCTTTTGCATGATGTTACTGATGCCCTGTTTCTAATTTACCAGAGGACATTTGATGTTATTTGGAGGTTTGTGGTATCAGTTTTGTTTCAGATGTTTCTCTTAAAACTTGATTATTTGAGTTTATGAGCTTGGTTTCTCTCAGCAGTTTAGTGGAGCACCTTATGTTTAGAATTAAAAAAAAATAACAATATATATATATATATATATATATATATATATATATATATATATATATATATATATATATATATATATATATATAAAGACCATTTAATTCTTGAGTTGATTGTATGATCATTTGGAAATTATAAAAAAGTTGTTGGTTCTGTAGGTGTTTGTGAAAATGAATGAGATTCTCCATTTACATTTTTTGGTTCTAAATTAAAATATTTAATATTTTATTGAAAAGATCAATTCAGCAAATGATTAAGCATTAGAACGCAAAATGAAACATGTAAATGGACAAAGTTCCTAAATACCAGCAACTGAACTGGTAATGTTTTACCCGAAAATCTACCATGCTGTTGTCTTTTTATTTTATTATTATAATTTTTAAAAAATCTATAATACTGTTGTATATCAGGGCTGAAATAGGGCCCAATATTGATCCAGTGAGCTGACTGGATATGTGAGCCATCTAAGGGCATCTGTGTCTCAGAGACTGGAGCCGCTCTCTGTATGTTTACTCTCTCAGGGGTGTAGAGCAGGGCACCGCTTTTAGCCCACCAAAGATGAGGGTCATAGGAGCTCTCACAAAGATTCATGGTGATCCAAATCAAAGCAGAACTCTTTTGCTGTGAGAGGATTAGGGCTCGCAGAATTATTGCATGGAAAGTTTCATTAAATAGAACCATTAATCATTTCAAAGAAAATGAGTGTGAACTCAGTTTAGTGAAAACTTAATTATAAATTCATCAAGTAACAGGTCATTGTAAGGTTACATTTTAATATTTATTATTATTATTTACTTTTCTTTCTTTTTTTTCTTTTTTTTTTTTTTTTTTTTTTTTTTTTTGCAAATTCTGTAAATTTTTGGTAGATTCTTACATAATCTGTGATTGGTGCTATCCAGTAAATATGTAATACACATACTTTACAGAAACGTCCATCAGGTGCATGTTTTTATCTGGAAGATTATTTTTTTTGAGCGTTTGCAGACATGATACGTCTCTAAGATATTTCCTGTCAGATTTTAAATAGACAAATGTCTTTAATATGTTGATGATTTAGATTGTATGTTTAAAAAAATAAAAGTAAAATTGTTTATCAGATGTTTGTACACAACAGATGTTTACCAGCAGAATCACTCTTAAAAAGATATCTGGAGAAATTAACATGTCTTTCTCTCATGTTAAGAACAAGCTGCGGAGGTGCTTTCTTATAACACCACAAAAACAGTTAACCTATCAAAATAAATCACATCATATATAATAATGGTGTATCAATTCACATTTCCCACCAGTCCTGTTTAAATTATGGCACTCAAAGTTTTATTTTTTATTTTTTTAAATATATATATAATGAGATGGCAGAGTGCAAGAAAATGACAAAGTCTGATTTCACATTCAGAGATGAAGAATCGGATGATGATGTTACTAAAGAGGAGGAGTCCGATGACAGTCTGTTATACAGTATGCACAGGTGAACTGCACTCACTTTTCTAAATTAAAAGGTACACTATTCGTACGATCCAAACATACAAGGGGTGATCAAAAGTTCCGTGAATATGCCCATCATGATAAACAACAGAAAACGGTCTTCTTCAGGCTAAAGTTAGTCTGTTTGTGTAATGATGCAGTATAGCACTCCTGACAGACAGTGACCGTTAAATTGAAGTGAAAGTGAAACCCGTCTCATTTTAAATCCGTTTTTCTCTAAATTTATTTCCGGAAAATCATAGCTATCAGCCAACTTCTGATAGCCATAACACTGCATCCTCTAGGGGTCGCTATGGGGAACACCTCGTTGTGACCTGTGCCTGAAGCACACATTGAAAAAACACCAACTTGTTGGCCTGCTACAGCCTTGGACATCACTAGCGGTGCGACTATGAACAGGCACCGGGAGAACACGTGATTCACTTCTTCGTCTGAAGCTTGCGTCCGAAGCATGGCAGGGAGCTAGAGGACGCAGTGTCTCGTACCCTTCTCAGGGAACCATGGTTACATTCGTAACCTGAGACGTCCCCTTTCAAGAGAACTTCTAACTGCGTCCTCTAGGGGCCGCCATTGGGGAACAGTATACACACTCCGCCATGCTGAGGGGAGTGCAGGCCAGAATCTTTCCACGGAAGTTGCCCCTGGGACGTTTATATGGCTGTATGTGACAGTGCCCCTTACGGCCAAAGGACTAAGCTACATACCCAACTTAACTGTTAGGGCCTCGGCCCGGGGTAGAAATGAAGGCTTGGAATCAGGAACGGTTCCTTTAAAGGGATACAGCTAAGAACCTAGCATTTTCTACCAAGTCTTGCCTGTCACACAGGGGCTACTGCTAGCTTACGCATAAGCTTGCTGAAAGAGCTGGCTCAACAGTTGTCTAGTAGCAACACCCTGATTAGTTAGGTATCCGAGGATACATATGTGGAGTGGCGCCCAAGATGAACGGGACTTTTACCAACTCAATAAAGGCCATGAAGCAACTGTGCAAAGCCCTCACCATATAGGATTTTAGAAAGAACGCAGAATACTAGCGTGCAAACTTACCACAGTATGGATTTCAGAAAGTGTGCAAAGACTTCACGTGCACACTTACCATAGCATGGATTTACAAATACTCTTCTAAGGAGGGGCTCTCGTGGCACTCTGGCAGCTCATAGATGGAATGTTGCATTTCAAAATAGTATGACTGAGAGTCATCAACTTGATCCATGGAGACAATACTGGAGCACTCTGGGGAAAAAACTGAGAAGTCAGTCTCATATGAAAGGAGAACTCCGAGCTCAGAGTAGCGCACTCATAGGCGACCCTTTTTGGAAAAAGGGGAGCGCTGCTAAACTACCATGAGAATTGCCCAAATAGCCCTTCATGTTGAGGCAAATGACCCTTGAAGTGTATAAATAAATACACACTGTCTGAATGAAGCCCAAGGAACCAAGGTCTAATCATCTCAAGAAAGAAAATGAGGCGGAGCGCGTAACCCTTACCGTACAGGATTACAGAAAATGCGCGTTCTGCTTGAGTCCTGCGTGCACACTTACCACTTACAGGGATTTTAGAAAGTGTGCAAAGTGTTCACGTGCACACTGACCACTATGTGGTTTTTGGGAAAGTACCTAAAGGTTCCTAAGCATCGCAGGGGCACTGAATCACACAGGAGAGGCAAGCTCAATTGTACAAACCTCGGGCGAGGGGAGCATGACCTGAGGCAGCAAGAATACAAGAAGACTTCAGTAAGTGCCACCTCCACTTCCAGCTAGATGTGACAGCACCACTAAGCGGCCAGGAGACCCCTTAGGGTGACATGGATGGACATCCATGAAATTCCCTGCAGTGCTGTGCCAGGCCTGATGATCAAGGAGGCGAAATCTGCCTCGTCTGGATCACATCCCTAAGGTTCTGCTTACCTCCACATGACCCACGATTACTCTTACCCCTGTCTGCAGGTGGGGGAGGAGCGCAAGTCGCGACACTAGCCTTCTGTGTCTGTCTTTGATCCTCAGATTGAGACAGGCCAGGACCTCTATGTTGTTTGGGCTCGGACCTGGAACTTCGTGGAATGAAGGATCTGAAAGCAGCAGAGTGCGCCTTCATCTCCCTAAACTTCTTGATCACCGTCTCAACGGAAATACAGATAAGTTTGGAAAGCGAAACCTGAGTATCGAGAAGAAAGCCTGTTCTTTCTTCCCAATGTCTGCCAGGCTCATCCACAGACATCTCTCTGCTGCCACCTTGGCCACCCTAGTCCCACCCATGGCGGAGGCAGCCTGCTTAGTAGCATGGAGAGAGGTCCGTGGTGCGGCGCGACTACCTGATCAGGAAAAAGGCCCTCACCTCCATTCAGGTCTCTTAGCAGACCAGCCTGATATGCTTGAAGCACCACCATCCTGTGTAACAAAGCCACAGCCTGACCTGCTGCTGCGTATGCCTTGCTATCTAAGCCAGATGAATTTCTGAAGGGGATTAGATGGCAAGGAGGGAGTTTAAGAGAGGATGTTTCCCCCGCAGAAATATATATATATTTTTAAAGCTCTTTCTACAGGGGGCATCCCCTCATACCCGCTTTCGCGCATTACCTTGATGCTGGCAGATTTACTCTTATGCCGAAACCGATGGATGCAAGAAGAAAACAGCCTCTTTCATTTCTTTTTGATACCTGTATGGAGATCATGCACAAATGGATGGCTTACCTGAGCTGGAGGGCTATGGTCAGAAAGAAAACGCTCATCAAGGTTTTTTTATTTATTCATGGCCTTACATTGTCATCTTGTTAGCGCATTTTCATGGCAAGTCCAACTTTGCCGTGGTGCGATCCATAACCTCTAACAGCTCTACATATGCAGGGCCGGAGCATTGAGAAGGCTCAGCCTCAGCTTCTTCACCATCCTCAAATATCTCCTGCTTTCCCTGGGTAAAAACCCAGCAGAGCACTAACCTCAGTATCAGATTGTGTTAAAGATATAACATCATCTTCCCGAGGCTCTCTCTCGTCCGCCGCCATTATGAGTGCGAAAGAGAAAATCCCTCTTTAAAACATTCAAACAGATCCACCTGTATTCTCACGAGCTCATTCTCCTCCATGCCTCAGCAGCGGCAGGTCCTGAACCGCGGGAATGACTGCCTTTTTTTTTCTTCGGAAAAAAGACGAACCAGAGCAGAGCTTTTTTCCTTTAAAAAAAATCTCACAATGCACGCCGATTGCCTCCTCAAAGACATCGCGTGCATGCTCTTCACCCAAACAAATGATGCAAAGATTGCATATGTCATCAGGTATCAAATAACACCAACACGGATGCACACATTGTCTAAACGGTTTTAGAAAGGACTTTAACACAGTTTTCATATGGTATCAAAACCTAAAAAAGGTCAAATTTCACCATGCGTTGGGTTTTCCTAGATCGCATCACGTGTTATATGTGCAGCAGCAGTATTTCTTACATGCTCACAGCAGCATTTCTGTGGCTGTACTGGCTGTGGCAAGTCTCAGTACTTGCTCTGCCGTAGCAGCAGCATAGCATATATTTTCTCCCAAGACCAAACACATTAACATTGCCATGTATATATCCATGTTACATTTTCAGAGAGTTGTCATGATAAAAATGTCTGTAACTCAAACAGTGCAGAACTAGTTATATGACATATGTGTGTGTGTGTGTGTGTGTGTGTGTGTACCAAGTTCAGTCGTTAAAGGTATAATTGACCAACAAAGAAGATTCTGTCATTATTTACTCACCCTCAAGTTGTTCCAAGCCTGTATGAGTTTCTTTCTTCTGCTGAACACCAAATAAGATATTTTGAAGAATGTTGGTAAAGAGACAGGTAACCATTGTTTCCCATTGTATTTTTTTCTCCATACAATGGAAGTCAACAGCTACACTAACTCAACTGTTTGGTTACCAAAATTTTTTTTTAAATATAATATTTTTTTTGGGGTGAACTATCCCTTTAAGTTTAGAGGTTTGTCCAAATCACTAACCTTAATATGAGCATTAGCAATAACCTTAGCCAGCAACAATAACTACCATGCTTCATTTGTCATTAATTATTTTGATTCTAACAAACTGCATCGGCTTGTTTATCATTCATAAGTCACAGTTTTATGGAAGAGCTGATTAAACACGCTCTGTCCCTGTTCATCTGGGTCTGCTATGTGTTTTGGACGCCCTTTCTATGTTACATTCACTCCTGGTATCCTCTGTGCTATTTAGCTAACAATAACAAGAGTCATTTAGCAGACAGATTCACAGGGATGCCAGCCAAAACATTCTCCACAGAGCATTCTCCTCTCACTTGTACTTAGGACCCCACGTAAGATGGTCCTGCCCCAACAAATGGCACACAACCCTACTGTAGTACCCAGAGATAAGAACACCCAGCATGGTCTGCAGTCTCTTCCCAGATGCGCCACACATATCTCTTCCATCTCCTCTCCACCACAACCAGTACTGACTGAAACACCAGCTCTGAGAACATAAAGATCTATGCAATGTTAACTTAATATGCACACACACATATCCCGCCCATGCCTGCCCTGTCTCACCGTGGATAGCACTGGTTTGTCATCTGTGAGTAAGAGGCTGTTTAAAGTGGAGACAGTGTTCTGTCTCTGCTGCTCTCTTCTCATGTGTGACCCTCATGAGCTGAGTGAGTCATACTTAAACATTTATTAAGGTATTAAATTAGATAATAGATTATCACCAAGTTGCAAGTAGTTTTCAAATCAATTTTTCCTTATGCTTTTAACCATTTGGTGGTTTTTGGTTGCTGTATGAAGCCAGTTACCCTCAGTTTCACAAAGGTGCAGCTCATCACATCACACTAACTGTAAAAATTAAATAAATTTAAATTAAAAATGTGATGGCGTAATCCTCCAACATAATCAATAACAAATCAAAACAAACAATCAAAATAAAATAATTAATTAATTGTGCATTGTTGGTTGTACTACTTGACATTAATTTTGGTAATCTTTTTTTTTATTATTATTAATTGTTAATAATAAGTGAAGCAATTTTTGTTAAATAATTATTTAACTATGAAATAATGATGACAAAAATATCCCAAACTACTAATTTTCAAGAATTGATTTCTTTTAATGAGCATTTAATATTATATCAGGACAGTTACATACCTCTCAAAATTAATTCAGATATTAAAAACATGCGCAACAGAGTAAAGGGCTTTTATGTATTGAATCGAATTTTTGATGTATTTTCAAATAAATTATTACATGCAAAGAAAATGTCATTGACCGTTACATATCAAGCACAATATCAAAATTTATTGTACTGGCCTGTAGCTATGCATGTTTCATAACACTTCATAACACATATGCATGACACTGGCATGAACTGCTGTGTTTTCGTGACTTGTTTTTCACACCTTTATATGTTTGTTTTTTTTTTCTTTCTTTTTTTTCTTTTGATTGTTTCTTGGTATATTTTTAATCCTTTGCCCTTCCCTCTTAAGAAACCAACAGCCTCTTGGCAGGTCGTTGGTGTGAAATCAAATTTGGATGGAAATGCAAAGTAATGTATTCAGTATACATGCCCTCAGTTAATAGTTTATGCATTTGTAAATGAGTAGGAAGATGTGTTACTGACAAAAGTTCTGGTATTTTCATATGCAACCTGTGACACCTCAAAGCAGACTCCTGGAAACTGGTAGTAAATCACACTTGCAAGAGTACCATCAGTTCTTCGTGCAAACGACAGGAGGTTACGGTTGCTTTGAAATGAATGATGAAATTGCATATTTCCTATTTTTCTTTTTCAGTCAGTATGCAATTGGAATGGAAAATGGCAAACCTGACTGAAGAAGTTGAGAGACACTCAGCACATGGCACACTTCAACTCAAGATGTTGGGAGCTGTCAAAGCACCACTATCTTTAGCATGACAATCTCACCCTTCTGCACAGAGTATGCACATGTGTGGATCTCTTGGAGAGCTCTGTGTTCCTCTCTTCTCTGCTCTTTTCATCTCCTTTGCCTCCTTTAATTTCGAGCAGGCCTCATGTTGGGGTTGTGTTTGACGGCCAATACGGTGAGGTTCACACCAAGGGAGGTGGCAGAGGAAGGTGAACAGCAGGAAGGAGCCCTTTTTAAACATGCCACTTGTGGGTGTACAGCATCCCACCTATGTGGAAACACCAGGGATGCATCGGCCCAGGTCAAAACCGAAAATGAAGATGAAAGCAAAGCATTGGGATGCCTGTTCACTCTCTGCCCTATCAACCCCATGATTAAACATACAGCATCTGACCACAGTACCTCAATGTGACCATCATGACTAGATCGTGGTTCTCACTTCCAGTCCTGGGGTACCACTGCCCTACACATATTGTATGTCTTCCTTATTTAATACACCTAATTCAGATCATCACCTCAATAAGAGGAAGATCCTTGAACTGAACCGAGGGTATCAGATGATAGAGACATACAAAATGTGCAGAGCATTGGTACTCTGGGACTGGAATTGAAAACCACTGCTATGGATGATTCTGAATATTTTTAAGAAGTTATACAGGTGATTCTTAAAAAATCTAATGCATGTCCTGCTCATGTATCACCTAAAAAAATCAAATAAAAGTACAAAATATTTAGAAAACTACATTTTAATGACCGTTAAGCACGGTTTTCATTTAAATTCCCATTACTGTAAAGCTAAAACAACAACAAAAATGAATAAAAACTCACATATTATGGTAATGAGAATTTACAGGTTTAATGTATCATTATTGAAAGATCTTCCTTTAAAATGTAATGCAAAAATATTAGTGGCCTGTTTTCCTTCTTATTTTTGCTGTCCTCCTTATTTTGGAGTGATGTGTGATTCACATATAAGTTATCAACAGGCCATCACAATAATTATTACATTTGGCTTAAAACTGCATAAATAAGAAAACTAACTGTGTTAAGTTTAGCTTTTTTATAGATGATTATAGATAAACATTTTATATATACAATAAGGTATAGTGAACATAAATTTCCATGACAATTAAGTATTAAGCTTTCATTTAAATAAAAACAATCATTTGAATTCCCATCACTGTAGCGTTAAAACAATATTATTTATATTTTCTACTTCAATGGTAGTATTTGTCGTTGTCTGTAATTCGTGCTGATTTAAACACACACACACATAACACAAATGAGAATTTATGTGTGATGAAGTATTGAAGAGAGAGGACTCAAATGCGAGGGCAAAATGACTGTCTTTAATTAAACAAAGGAAAGCCACAGGTAAATCCAACCAAGGAGTACAAAAGACGAGAACAGAGGATGACCCGTAGGCTGGGTAGTATAATTAACTCAGGAGACCTCTGTGGCAGGAACGACCAGCAGGCTGGCGAGGCGGAGGCTTGGCTGGGCTCAGGGGAGAACCGGAGACCGGAGCTCGCAGAGCGGGGAGACCGCGGTGTTAGATAGCAGGTAAGGTTCTGTGGGGTGCAAATGGTGAGCACAGAATAATTCCAGCAGTGATAGTGGTCAATTACCCAACCCCGACTAGACCGGACAAGACAGGACAAGACGAACTCGTAGTGAAGACACCAATGACAAATGGTTCATTCGGAGGTAACAATCTGACAAAGAGACAAGAGAACGAGAGGGTAGAAGTAGCCCTGATAATTAGGCAGGATGAGAAACAGGTGGAGGGGAAATTATCTTAATGAGAAGTGAAGACAGTTGTGACACAGAAGCGAAGAGCGAGGGAGACAGGAGGGGAGAAACCAGCAGGGGGAGACAGAGAGAGAGAGAAAGAGAGAGAGAAAGAGACAGGGTCATGACAAGACCATGACAGTACCCTCTCCTCAAAGAGTGCCTCCCGGCGCTCCAGCGAGGAAATGCTGGCGAGACCGGAGGAAATCATCAATGAGCGAGGGGTCCAGGATATCCTTAGGAGAGACCCAACTTCTCTCCTCAGGACCATACCCCTCCCAATCGAATAAATATTGGTGTCCACGACCCTGATGACGCATATCTATGATCTTTCGGACGGTGTAGACCGGGGAGTCTTCGATACGAACGGCAGAGAAAGACGTGGGGGGGGGGGGGGAGACCGGTTTAATGCAGGAGACGTGAAACACCGGGTGAACTCGACGAAGATTATGTGGCAACCGGAGTTTGACAGCGACAGGGTTAACGATCTTGATGATGCGGAACGGTCCGATGAAGTGGGGGGCCAGTTTACGGGAGTCAGACTGGAGGGGCAAATTAGACGTAGAAAGCCAAACCTTCTGACCCGAGACATAACAAGGACTTTTGACACGCGATCTATTAGCGGCCACACACATGCGCCTTTTAGAACGACATAGTGCAGATCTCACCCTCTTCCAGGTTCACTTACAGCGACTGCTAAAGGACTGAACAGACGGGCAGTTAGAATCTGTCTCCTGGGATGAAAATAAGGGCGGCTGATAGCCGAGGCAACATTGAAAGGGAGAGATACCAGAGGCCGAGGAAGGGAGGGAATTATGAGCATACTCGGCCCAGGAAAGCTGTTCGGCCCAAGACGTGGTATTGCGAAAGGCTAGACTGCGGCACATGCGGGCAACAATCTGATTGGCTCGCTCGGCCTGACCATTAGTCTGTGGGTGAAAACCCAAGGAAAGGCTAGCAGTGGCACCTATGAGACGGCAAAATTCTCTCCAAAACTGCGAGGCGAATTGCGGACCCCTATCGGACATGACGTCGGTGGGCAACCCAACTTAAACACATTATCAATCATAATTTGGGCCGTTTCCTTAGCAGAGGGCAGCTTGGTGAGGGGAATGAAGTGCGCCGATTTAGAAAAGCGGTCGACCACCGCCAGGATGACTGTATTACCGGCCGAGGGCGGGAGACCGGTGATAAAGTCGAGAGCGATATGGGACCACGGGCGAGAGGGAACAGGTAGCGGCCGGAGGAGACCAGCAGGTGGGGAATTGCCCGCCTTGGTCTGGGCACACACAGAGCAGGCGGCGATAAAACGGCGTGCATCATGTTCTAAGGAGGGCCACCAGAAGCGCTGGCGGATAAATGCAATAGTACCTCGAACACCGGAATGAACCGCTAGTCTAGAGGAATGAGCCCATTGAAGTACGGCTAATCGTGTGGGAACTGGGACAAAGAGGCTGCCCCTAGGGCAGTTACGGGGAGTAGCGATGTGAGAGAGTGCGCGCTTAACCTGTCTCTCGATTCCCCAGACCGTAGCCCCCACCACCTGACCAGGAGGAATAATCTCCTCTCGGGGGGTGCGGCCGATCGAGGGGTCGAAAAGTCGAGACAACGCGTCCGGCTTACCGTTCTTAGAGCATGGGCGGTAAGAAATGACGAAATCAAATCGCGTAAAGAAAAGGGCCCAACGAGCCTGACACGAGTTCAATTTCTTGGCGGAGCGAATGTATTCTAAATTGCGATGATCAGTCAAAACTATAAAAGGGACAGTGGAACCCTCTAACCACTGCCGCCATTCACCCAATGCCAGGCGGATGTCGAGGAGCTCACGATTCCCGACATCGTAATTACGTTCAGTGTGGGAGAGGCGGTGGGAAAAGTACGCGCAAGGGTGTATCTTATTATCCGACGCTGACCGCTGGGAAAGAACGGCTCCCACCCCTACCTCGGAGGCGTCGACCTCAAGGATCAACTGTCTTGAGCTATCTGGAGTGAGGAGGATAGGCGCGGACGTAAAAAGGGTCTTTAGCCGGTCAAACGCCTCCTGTGCAGAACCGGACCAACCGACACGAGACTTAACCGAAGTGAGGGCGGTGAGCGGCGCGGCCAGCTGGCTGAAGTTGCGTATAAAGCGGCGATAGAAATTAGCAAAACCGAGAAAGCGTTGTAGCGAGACACGAGAATCAGGAACGGGCCAATCGAGCACGGCCTGAACCTTGGTAGGGTCCATACTGATCCCCTCTGCTGAGATAACAGAGCCTAGAAATGTTATAGACTGTAACAACATTGAGTTTTACATAGTAATTAACTCAAATGATATATAGGGAATTTGAATAATTAATCAAGAATTTGATTAATATATATCTCAGATGACAGTTACATTTAATTTTATTGATTATGAAAAATAGCTCAATTGCCAATACCAATACTAATCACAGGGCACTGTAATTTACTCATTAATATGTCAATATTACATTCTTCATATCAATTATTGTGATATCTCTTACTATAAATTACTGCAGATCAAACCGTGGTATGTCCTGCACACCACTGTAGACTTATCAATTTTCAATAAAGTTATCACGCCTTATAATTCAAGGAAAAGTATTCTCTGGCCATGAAAATATTATCCTATCCTTATGATAAATTTAGTTTCTAAATTTAGAGCTTGTAGCTAAAGACCAAAACATTTCAGTGACTCGTAATGTGAGTGGGGTGGAGTCCAGGCCAATCGTCAGTATATGGTTTTTTAATAATTAAACTAGTAATACATCAAACTACAAATCACACAGAGTAAATATGCGTACGACAATACAAACAGTAAGCTTTATACAATACATAACGAATCCAAATAAAAGAGAGAGAGAGAGAGAGAGAGAGAGAGAGAGAGAGAGAGAGAAAATAGAATGGGATCACATAAGGAGCTCAGGTATGAAAATCATAGTCAGTAACTTTTAGAAGCCAACAACAAATCAGATCATAACAACACTTTAAAGCAGCATTTAAATCTCCATAGAGAAAGTGATACTTGCAAAAGGTGTCCCATGTGAGTGGCGTGAGATCGGCGTCGAGCTTGTGAGCTTTACGCACTGTTCCCGTTGAAACAGCCATGTGCCATGAAACGGAGGCCATGTGACGCGCGTGCACGCTGCGCTTGGCGTGAGCGTGGAGCACGTGGTCCTTTGTTCTGTCCTCGCGCGGTATTTGAAAGGTTCAACAAACATTGTTCCAGAATTCGTCTTCCTTGCGTGGAGAGGCGAATAGTTTAATAAACTTAGTAAAGAAAAGAAAAGAAAACGAACGAAACGAAAGCTTCCAAAGGAGCCATTAAAATGGCTTTTTCTCTCAGCCCCTGTGCTGAGGGGGTTCGCGCTGTGAGCGCGGCCTATGGCCGCGCGGAAACAACGTTGGAGAGCAGCGTATCCGAGAACGGGGAAGAGGAAGAAGCAAAAGAGAGCGAAGAAAGAGTGGACCTTGTTTGGTCAATTCTTATAGCTTGAAATAGTTCACGCCCATTTTCGAGGGAGCATCCAATGAATGTCCGCGATCTGAAGCGGAGGGAAAGTTCCTTTGTCTCGGTTGAGACAACCCCCTGATGATTTAGGGCCTGTCCGATTTCATCAGGAATATTAAAGCAAGTTCATTATTCCAGATTAAATACATTTTTCATTACTTTGCTCTAGATAAATGGGTCTGTCAAAGCATGACGATTAGAACAAGACTAAACATAATAGGTATATGTGATCAAAACATGAAGTTACATTAAATATGTGTAATTCTACATCTGAAAGATTTGCTTAACACATGATAACACTGCAGATGTTGGGAAACATCTAAATGTACCAAAAGGGAATACGTAATACATTTATACAGCATAAAAACTAACAGGTAACAAATTCATTCCATAGAATGCATTGGGGAGAAGATTTTGGCTTCTCTCCTCTCCAGTGTGGTCGTAAACTTTTACGACCTGCAAAAGTGGGGGTTGCAGAAACATGGCTTTCTTTGAGGAAGTTAGGAAAGTGAGGAAAGACATTTCCTAAAGTATAAGCTTGCAACTTATACTCTTCACATAACAAGGATTAACCATTTTATGCAATCCATAAACATAATTAAAATACATATTAATAATAAAATGAAAGTAAGGAACTTATACGAAAAGTTCCTTTGTCTCCAGTGTTGGAAGAATTTGGGTTGGGGGTTTTCGTTTCTTCTTTGAAGCTCGCATGGGCATCGTAAATAGTTTAAGTCCAGCCAGGCTGGCATTTAGTACCAACAGTCTGAATTTATAAAACAGAATTTTAACCCATGAATCGCTGACCTGCATATCTGTTACATCTCCCCCTTTCGTCAGATGAAGTCCCTGTGTGGACATCATCGGACGGCAATCATCAGGATGGGCAGATGAAAGGTGAATCGTGATGGTCATGTAGCAGGTGGGTCATGATGGCAGGTGGTTCCTGAAGCTGAGGACTCCCCTTGATGAGGTTCGGTGTTGTCTTTGACTTGGCACCCCCTTTCCGGGGATTCCATCGGGACCTCCAGCCACAGTTGTCGTGAGTTTGGCTGTAGAGGTTTTGCATCTCGTTGAGTACCCTGTATAGGATGAAGGTTACGCCAAGAGTCAGGGCGGGACCAATGACAGTGGAGATGCCCCGTGCAGTGTCGGCAGCAGTCCAGGCTAGGACCGCAGATGACTGGTTCAGAACGGGCTGTCGAGGCTGTGCTTGGAGGGCTGTGTCGACAGGAGTAATGTCAATGTGTTGGGTGGTACCTTTCAGTACTTGGTCCAGCAGGTTGGCACGGGTGGCGGTGTCATGCTGGTCGTAGGTCAGCATAGCTGAGCGCACAGGAGTGTTGACGAGCCATCTGTTACCCACAATCTCTGCTTGCGTTTCTGTGACTTGTGTACGAGGCTTGGCTTCAGCAGGGCAGCGCGTATCGCTGACCCAGGGTTGCAGCTCGCAGATTCCTTCAGAGTTGTGTCTGAGGAAGGGTTTGCTAAGGCAGAGATAATGAATGTTTTTGGTTAAAGTACACATGTGCATGTTTGGGGCCAGGTACAGCTGTGTGTCGCTTTCGTGGTAGGCCACCACATTTGGAATGTGTGTTTTGGTGTGGGTGTTGCTCTTCCACATCCTGACACTGACAATGTCTTTAGGTCTGTAGACTTGGTTTGACTCACTGATGAGTTGGTTCAGGAGCACGTTCACTTCTCTCTGTTTGGGGTTTACGTGCCGTAGGAAGGCGCTATCCAGAGAGTTGGCCAGGTGTATTTGTAGCAGGTCAGCTGGCATGGTGATGGCGTAAGACAGCACAGTTAACACAAGGCTTAAGGGTATCATGTATGGTGGGGTTTTACTCGTGGTTAGGCTGTCTTTGGAGGAGCTAACCTCCCACAGCATGTCTGTTGTTTAACGCTGTAGGCAGCTGAGTCTGGGTAAAGTTCTTCTGGAAGACAGTAAACAGTGGTTTCAAGGAGTTTACAGTCTGGTTCGCTGCATTGACACTGGACATAACAATGTTAAACATTCTGGCGGCAGCAGCAGCGGCTCTAAGCAAAGCTCCCGGGAGCTGTTTGGAGCGGTGGTGGTGTCCACCTAACTCCATTTGTGTAACCGTCACTTTCTCATATTGGCTGAACAGGTGTTTGACATCGGCCTCAGTGTGAGTGAGGGAGTCCTCTCTCCATCGGAACCTTGTACAGCTGTATTCGGTTACAGTGCTGGGGTAGTGTGCCCTGTCATCGGTAGTCAGGAGTCTCAGCGGTTTTCTCGGTGGCAGCTGTCCTCTCTTTGGCTGACAGCACGGCACGGCAAACCACAGCAGCATCCTGGTACAGATAATAGGGAGAGAGAGAGAGAAAAGGGAGAAAGAAACAAACAAGGCCTGTCTTTGGTTGGACAGGACAGTCCTCTTTGCTTCGTGGGCGGTGACTGGGTTTAGCTCGCCCTCGCCCATGTTTTGCCACATCTTGCTGCTGGCATGACGCTTGCTTCAGTGTTTTGTCAGTGGCTCTGGTGCTGCGTGGTGCAGCACATGCTGCGTCATGGAAATATATTGGCTTTATCCCCCTTTTGCTCCGTGGCATTACACGCCCTGGCATTGTGATGTCAGACGGTGCACAACCCACAATATTGTTCTGTGCACGCAGCATGGTTTGTGTATCAATGCAGTGGTCTGGGGCTTTGGTTGTCAGTGACTGTAGACTGGTTGCCAGGGTGGATGGAGGGGTCTGAGAGGTGGTAAAAACAAAGTCATTATCAAGGTTTCAGAAGCCCGCATGTCCGCTATGTTGGTCTGTGTAGACAACGGAGCCTGCGTAAGCGATTCTGAGGTAGGCAGTTTAGCTAGTAAAGTTCTTGTGCTGTGTGTTATCACTTCAACCTTGAATGTGGGTGGGTGGGTTGGGAGTGACCACAGAATGTTGTTTAGTGTGCCAGTTTTGGCAAGGGTGATCAGCGTGATCTTTAAAGTCCTCGTCTAGACTTGGTAACTTTGAGTGTCCTTTTTCCTTCTTCCAGTACACGATCACATTGTGTGTTTTTTGTGATGTTATCACATTGCTGGAACAGGTGTTGGTGTTTGACATGCTTGTTTGCAAGTGTGAGTCCGAGTTCCACACATTAAGGTGAGGATTGGAAGAAACCCAGCGTGTGGTGTAAGGTTTGACCACCTTGCAGGTTGAGCCGAACAGCGACCCCTTTGGTGTAAGCTGGTACCACCGTACCCTGTTTGTTGACCAAGGTACAGAGGCTTGAACTTGGGCCTGTTGTTAGGGCGTTGTACTCATGGCTGGCTGCTGGGGTTCCCGTGACCTCTGTGACCTGACCGTCTGGGCTCTGTGGGAGTTCCCGTGACCTCTGCGACCTGACAGTCTGGCTCTAAGCAACCTGTGTGGCTGGAGAGAAAGAGGTTCTCGCACTTGAGCAAAGTCTTTTAGCTGTTTGAAGTTCACGAAAAGGGTCAAAGTGTTCTAGCAGGTCTTTGTCGATGAGCAATGTATGAGTGTTCATTGGTGGGACATCATGGGATGTATTAGACTCATCGCAACGAATGTCAGGTGAATGTAACAACCTGTTCAAACTGGATGTCATCCTGTCTGTACACCTGTACATTCAGTTCATAAGTTTGAGGTGTAAGAGTTCGATCTTGTCCCTTAGCTTCAAATTGGAGTCTTTTGAAAAGGTAAGATGAGTATCACCGTCAGGTTTAATCCTGTGTCGATCAGGTCTTCCTGTTGACTCCTTTTTGACCCACCCCCTTTTTGACAGGGCTGCCCAGGAATGTTGGCATTAGGGCAGGTGGGACGATCGGTGGGATGAGGACCGGTCTTGTGTAGCTCGCTGCGAAGGCAGTAGTCGAAAACAGCATTTTCTGGTACCTTGTGTTTTGTGGTACCTGGCGTGAGGACCTGTGCTGTCTCGTTCAGGGTGTGCAGGTGTTGACTGTGGAGCTTGGTGTTGCTGTCACCTGTGCTGTGACAGTTAGCTCTGTGGTCTGTAGATGACGGGCAGTGTTCTGGGTGCTTGGCTCATCTTCCTTGTGAGTTTTCATGTGAAGAAGCACTTTCAGCACCCTCAGGATCTCTGCTGTCTCAGACATTGGCTGCAACTGTGTTGCCCTCTGCTGGCTTGGAACGGTATTGAACTCTCTGTAAAGATTGTCTGTGACTGTGGTGTTGTAGAGCGCCATCTAGGGTTAACTCCAAGCAGTGCTCAGAGACAGAGACTTGGGGTTTTTCACAGCAGTCTTTTCACAAATGAGTCTTTTGCTTGGTGCAAGCTTTTGTGGGCTAAGTTCCGTAACTCTTGTGTAGTTCTGTTACGGGGACACGCTGGGACTCTGAATGAAAAACTCCAACTGGCATGTTGGTTTGGGAGGAACAGAGTTTTTAAGTGGAAATCCTGTTCCATACCTGGTTTTCGTTGCATGCTCCGAAAGTAGGTGTTTCGTAGCTGACTACAGAAAGTCTGTGGTTTTCAAATCGGCCTGTTTGAGGTCCATAAGCAAATAAGGAGCCCATGATCTGAGTTTGGATCAGAGAATCAAGAATCAAAGTCTGTAGCAGTTGCTGGTAGTACGCTTTGACAGTCTCGGTTGACGATCCAGAAGCAATGCACATCACGGCTGGAACCTTGATTTTTAACAAGGTACAAAATGTGTTCACATCTGTCACGTTAG
>NW_020528598.1:0-73870 GCF_003368295.1 Carassius auratus
ATGCAATTTTTGTACATTGGAAATATGATTTTCAAAAGACAAATTGCTGTCTAATATAACACCCAGATTTCTGACTGTAGAGGAAGTAACAGTACATCCGTCTAGTTGCAGATTGTAATCTACAAGATTCTGTGTAGTGTTTTTTGGTCCAATAATTAATATCTCCGTCTTATCCGAATTTAATTGGAGAAAATTCTTTGTCATCCAATCTTTTACATTTTTAACACACTCTGTTAGCTTAGATAATTGGGAAGTTTCATCTGGTCTCGTTGAGATATATAGCTGAGTATCATCAGCATAACAGTGGAAGCTAATTCCGTATTTTCTAATAATATTACCAAGGGGCAACATGTATATTGAAAATAGAAGGGGACCTAGGACGGATCCTTGTGGCACTCCATATTTTACTGATGATAAATGAGATGACTCCCCATTTAAGTAAACAAAATGGTAGCGATCAGACAGGTAGGATCTAAACCATCTTAGAGCCTGCCCTTGAATACCTGTATAGTTTTGTAATCGATCTATGAGTATGTCCATGATCTATGGTGTCGAACGCAGCACTAAGATCAAGTAAGACTAGAAATGAGATGCAGCCTTGGTCTGACGCAAGGAGCAGGTCATTTGTAATTTTAACAAGTGCAGTTTCTGTGCTATGGTGGGGCCTAAAACCTGACTGAAATTCTTCATACAGATCATTTTTATGCAGGAAGGTGCTCAATTGAGCAGACACAACTTTTTCTAAAATTTTAGACATAAATGGAAGATTTGAAATAGGCCTATAATTTGCCAGTACACTAGGATCTAGTTTTGGTTTCTTAATAAGAGGCTTGATAACCGCCAGCTTGAATGGTTTTGGGACGTGTCCTAAAGATAACGACGAGTTAATGATATTGAGAAGCGGTTCTTCGGCTACAGGTAACAGCTCTTTCAGTAATTTAGTGGGTACAGGATCTAATAAACATGTTGTTGGTTTAGATACAGTGATAAGTTTATTTAGCTCCTCCTGTCCTATGGTTGTAAAGCACTGCAGTTTATGTTTGGGTGCGATGGATGAAACTGAAGTGTTAGATGCTGTAGAATCTACATTCGCTATTGTATTTCTAATGTTATCTATTTTATCAGTGAAGAAATTCATAAAGTCATTACTATTTAACGTTGGTGGAATATTTGAATCAGGTGGCGTCTGGTAATTTGTTAACTTAGCCACTGTGCTAAATAAAAACCTTGGATTGTTTTGGTTATTTTCAATGAGTTTGTGTATATGCTCTGCCCTAGCAGTTTTTAGAGCCTGTCTATAGCTGGACATACTGTTTTTCCATGCAATTCTAAAAACTTCTAAGTTAGTTTTTCTCCATTTGCGTTCAAGACTACGAGTTACTTTCTTGAGAGAGTGAGTATTACTGTTATACCATGGTACAGTACGTTTTTCTCTAACTTTTTTCAATTTGATTGGGGCAACAGCTTCTAATGTATTAGAGAAAATAGTGCCCATGTTGTCAGTAATTTTGTCTAATTCATGTGTACTTTTGGGTACAAATAGCAGTTGAGATAGATCAGGCAGGTTATTTGCGAATCTGTCTTGAACTGGCCTTAAATAAAAGATTAACTGTAACCATGTGAAATTAAAGGCAACAACTGCATAGTTCTACAATCCAAACAACACAATCAACACACATTCAATAAGAGGTTTCTTAATCAGCCTTCAGTATTTTAGTTTTTAAGTTTGGTTTTAAAAAAAGGTCTTTACCAGTGAGACTAAATAAAAGTATGCTATATAAACGCATTATTCCAAAATGTTAAAATCAAATAATGTTGGTGCGAATAAAACAAAGATGCAAAGTGTTATGGTAATGATTCACACACACACACACACATATATATATATATTATTTTTTTATTTTTTTTACTTGGAAAAATAAATAACTATTGTCTCAAGTTAAAAAATATAGATGTCCATCATTACCCTATTTTTTTTAATTGGATGAATTAAACACTTTTTTGCAAGCTCTACTTTACAAAAAAACAACAACAAACATTTCAGTTTTGTCACAGTTAGTCTGTTTGGTTTCTCATCCAACACGTGAGAAGTTGATCTGAACATCCTTCAGTGTCTCCTCTTGTGGAGGGCGCGGACAGGTACAGATACACTCGCGATAAAGAGACTCTTATTTTGTTCAGTCAGCTGTTTGCTTCCTGTTATCTGTGCCTCAGACGTGTAGCTCTGCACTTCCGGCGCTGATTGGCTGTCCGTGTCCTGCGAACAGATTTCGAAATACTTCCACACAATTGATATGATAGCGAATGATTACAATGTAGTCTGTGCATGCGGGCGTACTTCCAGAAAAATCGGTCGAAAAAAGACCAAAAAACCGGCCAAAAGCCGATTGCGTTTTTTAAGCGCAAACCGTCCGATAGAGTTGGGTCCGAGTCCACCTTTGTCAAGTACGAGTCAAGACCAAGTCCACAAACATCGAGTCCAAGTCCGAGTCTGAGTCCAAAAGGGTCCGAGTTGGACTCAAGTCCGAGTTCTTAAAGGCAGAGTCCAAGTCGAGTCCGCCCGAGTCCAGAAAGTAATTAAATTAAAAAAGATTATAAATTGGTATTGTACATTTTTACATTCTATTAATATTTTAACCTTTCAACCCATTAAACCAATGGCAATATAAAAATGTAATAAAAAAAAATACCACTGTTACATCTAGTCATTACCATTGAACATTTTTATTTTATGTCAACAGAACTAGTTTCCTATCAAAAAGTTTTCAAAGGTTTTATTGTATTACAAGTGCATGAAAATACAAATGAACCTATTTTATTATTGTATCACACTATATTGTCCTCCAGTTAAAGATGACATTTCAGTTATTTAATGCCTCTCCCCCACATTTGACAGAGGTAAAGTGCAGCCAATGAGGAGATCCTTAATGATGACATTATGAATTTCTTGTTGTCTTGGAGAACTTGCATCATAAAGTTGCATTGCTTGTTTGGTCAGTTCTGGTCTTGCAAATCCTGCAATGCTGAGCTGTGCAGCATCTGTTGGTTGCTGCTGCTGTCTTTGGTACTCGGTTGCATCGGTTTTCGGATCACCAGTACACTGAACCGAAAACCGTTTCTTTCGGAGGCGTCCGATTTGAGAACCGATGAACTGATGATACTGCGCATGCGTGTAATTTTTCAAGTATTTTGTTAAACATCGGAAAGTGTGATAAAACTATATATATATATATATATAAAAATATATATATATATATATATATATATATATATATATATATATATATATATATATATATATACTTTTTTTTTTTAAGATTGGCGCTACATGTTTCTAATCTGTATATTGTAGATTATGGGCCAAAGGGGTTTTCAGGGAAGTTAGACAATAATTAAGACTCTAAAGACTCCATGTGTAATATGAATAAGGGATGATTTATGAAATATCTGTACTGTATTTATAGTTAATGATGACAGATTCACAAACTGAGTTTGTAGTAAACAGAACATGAACACGAGTAGAGCAGCTGATGATACTGAACTGCAGCACGTGCCGGTGTCCTGACATTTTATCCTACCCTGTCAGATTTTCCTACCCGGGTTTTGAGCGATTCTCGTTCTCGAGTCAAGAACCGGTTGTATCAGTTTTCAGATCATCAGTACACTGAACCGAAAACCGTTTCTTTCGGACGCGTCCGATTCGAGAACCGAGGAGCTGATGATACTGCGCATTCGTGATTCAGCATGAAGAATGACTCACAGCGCGTCTGAACCGAACCGATTCTTTTGGTGATTGATTCTGAACTGATTTTGTGCTAATGTAATGAGTGCGGGTAAACCGAGGGCTGTAATGAAGGGCAATCTGATGAAACGTAAGTTCATTTAATAACAAATACATCGCAATGGATTATGTATCCGGTGAACTGTTTTTTTTTCAACCGGTTTATTGAATCAAACCGTCCGAAAGAACCGGTTCGCGGAAAAGAATCAAACTTCCCATCACTAATCCACATTGATATCCAGTGAGTGGTGCGTGTGTTTCGTCTGCAAGCAGGAGACTTCTGCCTGCCGGTGTGGTGCAGTAAAATGACAGAAGGGGAGACATTCATTAATTTCTCATCTCAATTTTATGCTGGTTTTATTGTTACACATGACGTGGACTTGACTGTACTCGAACATTTTGGACTCGGAAAATATTACGAGTCCGTGTCAAGTCCGAGTACAAATTCACCCGAGTGCGTGACAAGTCCGAGTTCATTCAAAATGGACTCGAGTCCGGACTCGAGTCCGAGTCCAAGTTCGAGTACCCCAACTCTACCGTCCGATTTATGGTCTTTCAACCGGTGAATCCCTAATTGTAATTCAGAAACAGAATTTTCTTGATTTCTCACATTTAAACTACATTTTCACATTTTATGTTATTTTAAGTAGTTCTGTAGTTCATCCTGTGTCTACTTTGTTCATCTTTTTTCTTCTGTATTTGTTTGTGGTCATATAATAAGGTTTTTGGCAATGTTTTATTTAGTGCACTGTATGGTGCTAACCGATGATGAATTACTCCCACATGAACATAACGTGTCTGATTCATTGTGTTTTCTCTTTCTGTCTTCAGTCTGTATAGATGCAGTATTACAGAGAAACAGTGTCTCATCCTGACTTCAGCTCTGAAATCAAAACCCATCACACCTGAGAGAACTCAACCTGAGCGGGAATAAACTACTAGGAGACTCTGGAGTGAAACACCTCAGTGATCTACTGATGAACACACAATTCAAGCTGGAGAAACTACAGTTAGTATCATTATACTCTACAGCACTTACAGTCAGATTAAAGATTACGGTTTACTTTCAGGAAAAGGAAAGGAAAGGATGTGACGTGTGGCCAAATATATGCCGTGTTTCCACCGAAATTACCCGGAACATTTATACCAGGAACTTTTTTCCCCCCAGACCTGTTCCTTTCTGCGTTTCCATCACGGTGTAAAGTACCGGGTAGATTAGGCAAATAGACTGGTGACGTAGCTCTGCGCGCGTTTCTCAATACAAAGTACTGCTGATTAAAAAAAAAAAAAGTACGCTGATTTTGGACGTACATCGTCCGTAGTTCAGACTTTGTGCGTTCGACTGGGGAGTGTGATGTCCGCGACTATGCGAATCCTGTAATTTTCCTCTCTGTATATTTACAATAAAACGAAATAGGATATGAAATACCACTGCCTCCTTTGGTTTTCATTTAAGCATAATAACAGATGCAGAAATGTACTTAGTTCAGGGATATGTGTAACGTTCTATACAGCCATTAGAATGAAATGAAATATTATATAGACTTGTCTTTTTTATTTTCATTTTAACATATAGATACATTGAATACAGACCAAAGAAAACCTGTTAGATGTACCCCGCAGCTGAATTATATTTTATGCTTAACCACTAAAGAGACATCAGAGCCAGCGGCACATATCAGAAGGTCTAGCTGAGTTGAGGCTGCTTCTCGGCGGATAGATGATCACTGATCTCCCGCTGATCGAGTGGAGCTCACCGTCTCAGAGATCGGTGAAACACGTTTTTAAATAGGTGCTGTCTTTATAAATAAACCACAGATTTGAGTTTTAAACAACTACATTCTCGCCTGAAATACTTTTAAAATTACATTTCATGACACAATAACACTAATATTTTGAAAATGTTAATCCGAATAAATGGTGGTTGAACTCAACCAATGCTGCGTGGACTCAACCAATCAGAATGATTAGTGCCAAAGTCCCGCCCCCAAAAGTTCTGGAACTTTGAAAAAGTACCACCTCGCCATCAGGGACTTTCTGAGGGGCATTTTTTTACCCAGAACTTTATTTAGTTCCTGGTTCCTGCGGTGGAAACACACCAAGTACCAGGCCAAAGTCCCGAGTTCCTGGGTAAAGTTCCTGCGGTGGAAACGCGGCTATAGTGTCCCATACTCTGAACATGTGCTCTGCATTTAACACACACACACACACATCTTGAACAGACACACGCACTCTCTCTCTCTCTCGCTCTCTCTCTCTCTCTCTCTCTCTCTCGCTCTCTCTCACTCACACACACTCACTCTCACTCCCTCACACACACACACACACACACACACACCTTGAACAGACACACGCACTCTCTCTCTCTCTCTCTCACTCTCTCTCACACACACACTCACTCTCACTCACTCACACACACACACACACCTTGAACAGACACACGCACACTCTCTCACTCTCACTCACTCACACACACACACACACACCTTGAACAGACACACGCACTCTCTCTCTCTCTCTCTCTCTCTCTCTCTGGTGTGTTGCATGCTGGGTAGCGAGAGGGTGGCGTTTGGGTCGCATGTGGGGGAGCGCACGGTTTTTCAAGATTTTTTCTGCTTTAAACCGTTTTTTTTGTTTGTTTGTTTTGTCTTTTTCTTTTCCCCTTTTTCCCCCTAATTTTTTTGGGCATTTTTTTTTTTTTTTTTTTTTTTTTTTTTTTATTAGTGTTAGTTAGTGTTAGTCAGTGTGATTAAGTGAGTGGGGAGTGTGAGGCTGTAATGACGTCTGCCCCGGAGAGGGGAGCGTCGCCTCTCTCTCTCAGGAATGGGTTCAGGTGTGCGCCGGAATCAGGCGCAAACATAGAAGATGTTCTCCTTGCCGTCGCGGATCAAATCGGCCACGAAAACATAAACTCGGCCTCTAGGATGAACAAAGCTGTTGTAGTGTTTCTAAAAAACGAACACTTAGTAAAAACAATGATCGAAAACGGAATTTGGGTTAAGGAAATGTACGTGCCCGTCACACCCTTATCTGCCCCGGCTACAAAAGTCACGGTTTCAAATGTACCGCCTTTCATTTCCAATGATTTAATTGTAAAGGAGTTGTCTAGATTCGGGAAAATTGCTGGAGGGGTGAAAATGATTCCGCTCGGATGCAAGAACGCATCGTTAAAACACGTGTTGTCTTTTAGGAGACAACTGTATATGTTTTTAACTTCGCCGGACAAAACACTCGATGTCTCTTTCCGTGTGTCTCACGGAGACAGTTCATACATGCTGTACGCGAGCACAGACAGTTTACGCTGTTTTGAATGCGGTGATATCGGCCACAAACGCTTCGTCTGTCCACATAAACAACGCGCCGAGGAGAACCAGGGCCCGAGGACAGATGAGCAACAAAGTGTAGCGACGGAAGGCAGTGTACAGGCAGAGACGGTCAAAGTGATCAACACTGAGGTAAGTGAAGCGGTTAATGTTGTTAATGATAGCCAAATGCCTAGTGTCAGTGCCGTCAGTGCTGCAAGTGTTCAGCAGAGTACTGATGGTGCTAATGCTGAAGAGGCTTTGAGTAAGAGGAGTGTGGAGAGCAGTGATGATGAGGTGGATGGACAGTCTGAAGTCACTGAAGGAAGCATTAGAGATGATGAATCCTGTTTTGATGTTGATATGGATAAGGCTTATGATGGAGTGTTGTATACTGTTGAACAGATTAACAACTTCTTGGATGAAACCAAGGGCAAAAGTGTTGAACTTGCAGAATTTTTCCCCGATTTAAATAAGTTTGTTGAATCAGTGAAAAAAATTAGCAGTGAGTGCAGCAATGAAGTTCTGTCCCAACAAAAGAGATTCAGGTTAAAGAAACACATAACGGCAATTAGGCAAAGTTCAAAGAAAGTTAGAAATAAGAGAAGTAAATTAAAATAAGGATCACATGGGTGTCTACAACTCTTTTGGGTTTCTCTTCACTTTTCTGATTTTATTTGATCTCCTTCCCTCTTTTATTTCTATGGATATCCTAAGAGTAGGATCTTTGAACATAAATGGGGCTAGGGGTGGAAATAAATTAGCTTTGTTAAAAGAGTGTATTGGTCCTAAAGAGATTAATGTGATGTTTCTTCAAGAAACACACAGTGATGAAGCAAATGAAACAGATTGGGGTTTGAGATGGGATGGTGAGTGTGTTTTAAGCCATGGCACTAATGTAAGTGCAGGGGTGGCAATACTTTTCTCAGTGAAAACAAAGATCAATATTTTATCAAAACAGGAAGTAGAAAAAGGAAGGCTCCTTGTTTTAAAAGTAGAAATAAACAGTAAGGTTTTTGTTTTTATTAATATTTATGCTCCCACAGTAGGAAGTGATCGAATTCTACTGTTTCAGAAACTTAAGAAAGTTCTTTATGATTTAGATCAAGATGATTTTTTAATTATGGGTGGGGATTGGAACTGTACTGTAGATTTTATTACTGACAGGAATGGTGAAGAACCTCATCCATCATCTGCTCTATCCCTAAAAAATTTTATAAAACAATCAGAACTCATTGATATTTGGAGAGGAAAGAATGAAGGAGTGAAACAGTACACCTGGATTAGGGTTACTAACAATAGAATTAGTGCTGCTCGTCTCGATAGATTTTATATGAAGAAAACTATGTATAATAGAGCAATGGACACACAAATAATCCCAAACGTTATCTCAGACCACCATATGATCACTTTACATGTTTTATTGTCACATACAACCCCTCGTTTTTATTTTTGGAAGTTTGACACCAAACTTCTGTTAGATCACGACTTCTGCGAAAATTTTAAACAATTTTGGAGTTATTGGGTAACTCAAAAAAGTGATTTTAACAATCTCCTGCAGTGGTGGGAAGTGGGGAAAGCTCAGATTAAACTTTTTAGCCAGCAATTTTTATCACATACAAGAAACGAGCTCAAATATACGCTATATGTTTTAGAAAAAGAGATATGTGAAATTCAAAATAGCCTGATGAACCAAAATGATCATTGTTTACAAGATCGCTTAAAGACAAAAAAACAGGAATTAAGGGATATATTTCAGGAGAGGGTTAAAGCAGCTTTGGTCAGAGCACGGTTTATATCAGTGCAAGATATGGATGCTCCAACAACCTTCTTCTTTAACCTGGAGAAAAAACACTCCCAATCCAATGTTATGCATGGCATTCGAAAAGCAAACGGGACAGTTACCTCAGATCCTCAGGAGATGAGAAGGCTTGCTGTGGACTTTTACACTAATTTATATGCAAAAGAAGAGACTGATATCTATCCATCAAGTGACTTTTTTAATGATCTGCCAGTATTGGATGAACAAACTGCACAAACTCTTGAAAGTGACCTGTGTTTCGGAGAAGTGACGGAAGCAGTTCATCAGCTTAACAAAGGGAAAGCTCCAGGCATTGATGGTCTGCCGGCAGAGTTTTACAAATCATTTTGGGAAGTTATTGGACAAGATTTGTTTTATGTTTTAAAGGAAAGTTTTAATCTGAATATGCTCCCTAAAAGTTGTCAGCGGGCCGTTCTCTCTCTAATCCCCAAAAAAGGAGATTTGCTTAGTTTAAAAAATTGGAGGCCTGTGTCTGTACTCACCACAGATTACAAAATACTGTCTAAGTGCTTTGTTAACAGACTTAAAAAAGTGTTAGACAAGTTAATTTTTGAAGACCAATCTTATTGTATTCCCAAGAAATCTATTTATGATAACCTGTTTTTAATGAGAGATATTTGAAGGTATACAAAACTGTACAATGAGGACTTTGGGATTGTTTCTCTTGATCAAGAGAAAGCTTTTGATCGTGTAGATCACCAGTATCTCTTTTATGTTCTTAAATGCTATGGTTTTGGTGAAAAGTTTTTATCTTGGATAAAGGTGTTATACAATGACGCTTCATGTTTGATAAAAGTTGGAGGAGGGTTAAGCGTTCCTGTAAAAATGGAGAAAGGCATTCGACAGGGATGTCCTATGTCAGGACAGCTTTACAGTTTAGCAATAGAACCTTTACTTTGCATGATAAGGAAAAAATTAAAAGGCATAGTTATAACAGGAGGTTTAAGAAAAGAAGCTTTTGTTCTCTCTGCTTATGCTGATGATGTTGCCGTTGTAATTAAAAATACAGAAGATGTGCAGTGTTTAGAAGAAAGCTTAGAAATATATGGCAAACTTTCTTCTGCCAAACTTAACTGGGAAAAAACAGAAGCCTTATGGTTTGGAGCCAATAGTAATCATATTTTTAACTTACCTAAACTTCCAAAAAATGTTAAATGGAATAAAACAGGTTTTAAATATTTAGGGGTATTTTTAGGTAACGATGACTTTGAAAAGAAAAATTGGGAGGGATTAGTAGATAGGGTCCGCGCCAAGTTGTCTAAATGGAAATGGTTGCTACCCCAGCTTTCGTATAGGGGAAGAGTTCTGATCGCCAACAATCTGATCGCCTCAACACTCTGGCATAAGTTCATGGTCCTCGACCCACCGATGGTTTTAATCAGAGAGATTCAAAAGATGCTGGTGGACTTCTTCTGGTCTGGACAACATTGGCTAAAGCCAGCGATGCTCTACCTACCGGTGCATGAAGGTGGACAGGGACTCATCGACATAAAGGCGAGGCTGGCAACCTTTCGATTGATGGCGGTCCAGCGCCTCCTCTATCATCAGCCTCACGTGTGGATGGACGTTGCGTGTGCCCTGCTTCTTAAGACCAGAAGAATGGGCTTGGACAGACAACTGTTTTTAATGAATTTTAATAGAACTTCACTCGGAGGACTTACACCCTTTTATAGTAATATATTGGAGCTGTGGCAGAATTTAAAATTTTCCAGAGAATGGGGGAGTCCTGATGCCTGGATCCTAGAAGAGCCCTTATTTTTTAATGATTTCTTACACACTGCTTGTTTGTCCTCTGATGCCATCAGAGTTGCACTGACTAGTGCTGGGATATCAAAGGTTTCCGATCTCAGAAGAGGATGTGAATGGATGGAGGCAAAGGAACTGGCTGATATGGTGGGCTTCAGATCCGTAAGGACCACCCAACGGTTGTTTAACGAACTAGAGTCGGCACTCCCAAGAGCAGCAAGAGACTTTTTAATTGTAACTGCTCCAAAAACCTGTAAAGAGGCGTATGGTTTCCCTGATTTTAAAATCTCCCTAAAGGATGAAGATTGGGAGGAAACCCCTGGAAACACAGTGACTATGAAAATCCCAGAGTTGAGTTGTTTTAGAACGCTTACCAGGAAAACTCTTTACAGAGTGTGTGTTAAAAACTGCAACTATAAAATTTTTAAAGACTTCAAAGGAACAAAATGGACTTCAGTGTTGGAGTCAGACTCTTCCCCGAGAGGAAGCTGGAGGTCCCTGTACAAAAGACCCATTGAGAAGAGAATAGGAGATCGTCAATGGAGAATTGTATATGGGATATTAGCCACGAACAGACACATAGCACGGTTAGATCCTTTAGTTGGGGAGGGATGTCCTTTCTGTGGTGAGTCTGAGAGTGTTTTACATGTTTTTATGCAATGTTCTCGTTTAAAAAATATTTTAGAATTGGCAAAATGTTGGAGTATAAGATTGTTGGGTTACTATAGTTTTAATCTGTTCATTTATGGTCCAAAGTACTCCGTTGAAAAAAAGAGGAAAGTGATTACTTTAAATTTTTTGTATGGTTTAATCAAGCTTGCAATTTGGGTTACAAGGAAAAATAGAGTGGAAGCAAAGGGGGGTGAAACAGATCCTGTTTTTATGGTTAATTGTTTTATTAAAAAAAGACTAACGTTGGAATATGCTTTTTACAAACTTACTAATAATGTGATGTTTTTTTATCATTTTTGGGGAGTTGATGGGTTTTTATGTGAACCTGATGGTTTTGAAGGATTTAAAATTAACATTTTTTGAGAAGGTTTGTAATTGAGTGTTTATTGTCTTTTATTGTTTATTTATGTATTTATTTATTTATTCATGTTTTTATAGCTTAGGTATGTATAAACTTATGTTTTTTCCCATAAAAGCAAAAAAGCTATTTTGTAATGTATAAATAAAGGACATTCTAAAGTCAAAGTCTCTCACTCTCTCTCACACACACACACTCACTCACTCACACACACACACACACACACACACACACCTTGAACAGACACACGCACTCTCTCTCTCTCTCTCTCACTCTCTCTCACACACACACACTCACTCACTCACACACACACACACACACACACACCTTGAACAGACACACGCACTCTCTCTCTCTCTCTCTCACTCTCTCTCTCACACACACTCTCACTCTCACACACACACACACACACACACACACACACACAAACCTTGAACAGACACACGCACTCTCTCTCTCTCTCTCTCTCTCTCTCACTCTCTCTCACACACACACTCACTCTCACTCACACACACACACACAAACCTTGAACAGACACACGCACACTCTCTCTCAACAAAAATTAATCTTGCTGCTGCATTCTGGATTAATTGTAAAGGTTTGATAGAATTGGCTGGAAGACCTGCCCAAGAGAGCATTGCAATAGTCCAGCCTGGACAGAACAAGAGCTTGAACAAGGAGTTGTGCAGCATGTTCCGAAAGAAAGGGGTTGATCTTCTTGATGTTGAATAAAGCAAATCTGCAGGATCGGACAGTTTTAGCAATGTGGTCTGAGAAAGTCAGCTGATCATCAATCATAACTCCAAGACTTCTAGCTGTTTTTGAAGGAGTAATGGTTGATGTGCCTAACTTGATGGTGAAATTGTGATGAAACGATGCGATATTGTTTACAATAGCAAACAATTATCAGCTTTTCATCAAAAACTCATGAATTCCTGACCTGGAGTTTTGTTTTTAAAGCGGTTTCACTCAGACGTGCATCATGATAAGAACAAAATATGATCACAAAATCTTGTACTTGTTGGCTGTAATCTACAATCTTAAAATATCTTAAATTAAATGTTCATTTCTGAACAGAATGTTCTTTATTTGTTGCATTTAAAATTAATTTGAACATTTTAATGTTATTTTTAAGATGCTTCTGTAGTTGATCCTGTATCTTAATTATATTATAAATCACAAACTCCTTTTTTTTTTGGTCTGACTAAAGATTCTCTAGACTTGAAATGTAACTAATATCCTATTTTTTTATGGCTGTGTAATTATTTATTTATTGTTTTCAGGTTTTAACATTTTATTTATTGCACTGTATGATGTTTACTCAATATTAATTTAACTCCCACATGAACATAACGTGTCTGATTCATTGTGTTTTCTCTTTCTGTCTTCAGTCTGAGTGATTGCAGGATTACAGAGGAACAGTGTCTCATCCTGACTTCAGCTCTGAAATCAAACCCATCACACCTGAGAGAACTGAACCTGAGTCTGAATCAAATAAAAAACACAGGAGTGAATCACTTATGTGACGTACTGAAGGATTCACGCTGTAAACTGAAGAGATTGAGGTCAGTAACATTCACAGACAAGAATCAAAATGATGAAAATCACTTTGTTCAACTCTTATGTGCTGTTCAAGGTCTTTTGAGACCCCAAATGATGTTTGCTGAAATAAAAACAAATGTTCCCTTTATCTAAATGACATGAGACTTTGTACGGTTGTCAACACTTGGTAGATCTACAAATAGAAAATTATATTGGATTGATATCTGGTTGTGTGTTAGTGTTAATATAGTCTCTCTCTGGAGACCCACATTGAAATGAATGAGGAAATGATTAAATCAATACTTTCTCTTCTTAATTTATCAAATAAAATCAATAAATCCACCACAATTCAGACCACAAAATACATGATGTAGGAAAAACACACACATCATGTTATTCCCATTAATAAAAGTTAGGAATGTGAGTCTTTTATAAAGTGAATTTTACATAAAAAGTTATTTTTATATAAAAACCTATTTAAAATATATTTTTAATTTATTTTATAAATTTAAAAAATATCATAAATCCTTAAAAAACTACATGAATGTGGAGTAAAAACATTAATGAACTGAGTAAAATTAAATACAAATATAGAGCCCAAACAGCACGAGTGTCGTCCCCAAACGAACAGCACATAAGAGTTCAACAAAACACTTTATACTCAATATCTCATGATGAATGTGTTCACATTATATTTGTGAAAGATTCTTCATCTTAATGATTTGTTTGTAAGATGATCTCTCTTCCTCTGTTTGTCTCTTTCTAGTCTTTATGACTGTGGCATTACAGATGTTTCTTCTTTAACTCAGTCTTTGACAAACACAAAAGCTCTGCAGTTTCTAAAAGAGCTTGATCTGAGAGAGAATAAGATTGGAGACTCAAAGCAGAAGATCATTGATGTGCTACGAGACTCAAACTGTGAACTGAGGTGAGTAAACTTCACTTTGTGATATTAAAGAGATTCATTTACCTCTGATATGTGAACAAATATATACTTTCAAATATTAGTGAAAAGAGTTGATCAAATGATCATCAAGCTTTATTTCAAAGGGTTTGTGTCTGAATGAAATGTAAAGTTGATAAAAATGTTGAACACGAAGGAGGAAAGAGAAGAAAAGCAGACTGTCACAGCTTTCTACAGCAACAGCTGCTTTATTAATGAGATCAGTAATAGTGAATCATTAGAGTTTGAAATAGATTTGTTCAGATTGTAGGAAAACGCTGGTAAAATCAGAGCAGATTCAGCTTCAGCTCACAGTCGTCCAGCATCACATGATCAATGTCTCTGTCTCTTGTGTGTTTTTACTTTGACAAGCAACACGTCACATTACTTTACACTTACTTTCTGTAAGAGATAATGTACCTCCAGCCGCTTGTTATCACAGAATAAACCCGACAGGGTGATCAGGACTTGTGTCCTCCTGAAGAGACTTATTCTGTGATCACATCCGGCTGCATCTGCATTATCACACTTACTATATGCTTTCTTGACACACAAGTGAAGAATCAAACACAATTTAGATTCAGCTAAACACTTCTGCTCAGTTAGCAACAACTTGAACAACAAGACACACTTTGAACAATGTCTCCTCAAGTCTACTATTAACAGGAATCTCCTGCGGTTTGGTTTGAGGGTAAATCCAGTCAGTAACTGAGGCACAAGCTAATAGCAGTTGTGTTTGAATGAAACGAGTGAGAGCGCGGTGCTGTGATACGAGAGAAGTCAAAGAAACGGCCGACTCAAATACGGTATGACTGTGTGTTATTCTGCTGCTAATGACACACACCTAATGAATAACACACCTCCGAATGTCACCACTGACCAATCAGAATCCAGTATTCCAGCGAGCTGTGCAATCATTTCACTTATTTACTGAGACCAACACAAACATGTTTAAACTAGAGACAAACAGCTTTAACTAGTGACACATTTAACTGAAAGATTTGTGTTTTAAGACAAAATATCATTTTGACATTGAAGACTGATTATCTTCTCTTCTGTTCCACCTTACAGTATAGATACAGATCCATCACCAGAAGACCCCAAAAGAGATCCATCACCAAAAGCTGATGAATGCAGTATCTCATAAAGTGAAGTGATCTTGAGAGGAGAAGTAAACATCAGCTGAAGATCCACAGAAGAGCTTCACTACTGTGTCTATGAGGAGAAATAAATGTGTGATAAATGTGTAAATGTGATCCATACAGGTGAAGAGACTCAGACTTTACAATCAAATAATGCAGCATGTGTGTTAGAAACATGATATTGAATGATTAATGTTGCTTTAGTATTCAAGCAGATGATCATTGTGTTAAATGTAAAGCTGGAACAGAGGAGGAAGAAGCTCAGATGAGTCTGTCTGGCTCTTCAGTTTAATAATATTTCTATTAAACTCATTCATAATGATTCAGATGTTTAAATGTGATTGTCAAGTGCAGCACTTAAATGTGTCAAAAGATATAAAGCAAATCTACACTGTGTGAAACTTATCTCATGTTTTCTACACATTATTATTCTATTTTACTTTATATTTAGTTGTGTGTCTGTTGTTAATGTACATATATCCAGTATATAGTCTCTCCTTCATCAAATCAACTAAACATTTTCACAAGTTAACAGCATTTGTGTCTTTCACTCTCCTCTAAATACTCAAACACATTTAGTCTTTTTAACACTTTTATATTTTCATGTAAATAAAATGCCACATACAGTTAAAAACAATACAGAGTCATTCTAGTGTTGGACCTCCACATATTGTTCAGTGTTATAAAGCTGTTTCTGCTCTTGCTAATGCGTCTCTTGATGTCATTGTCTGTCCTCCATCATGTCTAATGATGAAGCCCAGGTCTACAAACTCCTCATTTCTACAGAGGTCTGCTCCTGTACTTTAATTGCTGAGGGGTTTGAGGTGTTCAGTGTTATCATCTCTGTTTTCTGCTTGTTGATCTTGGAGTCTAGTTGTCTGAGTCCAGATGTTTTCTCTGGTGAGGGTGTAAGAACAACAGCTAATCATCAGTGAAGTCAAGATCTTCTCTGGATAATGCTCGACTTAAACAGACAAACACTTCATGAGTCAACTGTCAGCTTTTCCTCACAACGGAGAGCTCAGACTCAGATGTTGATAAAATAATCTTATAATATTCATACACCAGACAGTTGAGTATCTAGAGTACAGTATGCACAGTGTGTAGTGTGTCATTCAGGATTTCATTTGGATATAAATTAAATCCAAGCAATGGCCATTTAGTTTTATTAATGAATCTAAATGGTCAGCAAATGAACTTAATGAACTTTGATGCTTGAGCAGCAAATCAGCATATTAGTATGATTTTTTTTTTCAGATAGTGAGCAGGACAAACAAATATGACTGGGACTGTCATACACTTTAAAAACATTGAAATGTTTAAGTCAAAATAACTTAATATTTTTTAGTTCAATAAAATATATATTTTTAAGTGTCTGTTACCATACACTGTAAACCCTATTATAATAAAACGCTGTGAATGTTTAGAGTTTAGTTGTAGTGTTTCTGCTTGTTGTTGTGTGGAGAACGCTTCCACAAAAGGAGTTTTCCCCACCATGTCCTTGGTGGGGGCTTGTAGTCCGTAATGGTCTGTATCCCCTGCCACAGGTTCCTAGTGTCTCTGCTGTCACTGAATTGATGGGCTATCCTCCTGGAGTGCTATCTCTTAGCCTCTCTGATGCCACGGGACAGGTTGGCCCTGGCTGTTCTCAAGCCCACCTCATCTCCAGCTCTGAAGGCAGTGTTCTGTGTCTTCAGGAGTCTGTAGACCTCCCCTGTCATCCACAGCTTCTGGTTGGCCCGGACAGTGATGGTTTTTGTGACCATTACATCATCAATACACTTGTTGATGTAGGCGGTGACAGTCTCTGAGTACTCCTGGAGGTCAGTGGTGTTGTTGCATGTGGCAGCCTCCTTAAACATGTCCCAGTCAGTTGTGTTGAAGCAGTCATGAAGAACCTCTGATGATCCTTCTGGCCACACTTTAATCTGTTTGTGAACTGGTTTGGCGACTTTAATGAGTGGTCTGTATGCAGGCATTAGCATAACAGTGATGTGGTCTGAGGCTCCGAGATGGGGGAGGGGGAGGGCTTTGTAAGCTCCTCTCTGTGTGGTGTAAACAAAGTCCAAAATGTTATTACCTCGTGATGGAAAGTTAATGTGTTGTTTTATTTTTGGAAACACACTCTCTAGGTCAGCATGGTTGAAATCCCCAGCTATGAAGAGAAAAGCATCAGGGTGTGCTGTCTGCTGCTCACTGATGTGCTGGTACAGTTCATTTAGTGCGTCGTTCCTGTTGCTGATGATGTTGAACGGGGGAATGTACACTGAAATGAGCAGTATAGCAGTATATTCCCTCGGCAGATAGAACGGCCGGCACTTAATAATCATAAACTCCACCAGAGGTGAGCAGTGTTTGCAGATCACAAGAGTATCGCGGCACCACGCGTCATTGATGTAAACACAAAGGCCGCCGCCGCGACGAGAGCTCTGTCCGCTCGATAGCACATCAGCTGATCGAGCTGAATAGCGCCATCTGGAATGCTGTTGCTGAGCCATGTTTCCGTCAACACAAAAACACAACAGTCTCTTACAGTCCTCGGAGTTGAGCGTAGTAATCGAATGTAATCCAGTTTATTGTCCAACGAGCGTACGTTTGCCAGTACGATGGTGGGGATAGATGGCTTGTGTGGGTTAGCCGTTAGCCTAGCCCGGATACCTCCGCGCTTCCCCCTCTTCTGCTCCCTCTCACACCGCTTGTGGCGCCTCCGCTGTGGGCGAGATGCAGTAGCGAGGGTCGGTGATGGTGAAGGCCCCCGTAGCAGACCTAGATCCCGTAGCCGTTCCGCGTGCTCAGAGTTTAACTAAAAAAATTCAGTTCTGCCGACATCGAGCAGAAACTCGCGACTGTATAGGTACAGACAGGTAGACGCGATGACGACGTACAAAAACTCTGTGACTCACAAGACATAAAACACGAAAATGCCGTTCTGTCGGGACAGAGAGAAGCCGCTGCGTGTGGACGCGCCGCCATCTTGTTTAGAATGTGTGTGTGAAACTGATACTGATAATAAAACTACTACTTTTTTCAACTGTTATATTTATCTAGCAGTAATGATACATAATCACCTGATAAATGGCTGTTTACAGTCCTGCAATACTAACATTTTAATTTTTCAGTTTGTTTGTGCACCCACAAAAGTGTTTTTTAGCACCAGCCGTCACTGATTCACACGTTATAGAAACGAAAATGATGGTGTATAAAATGTATTTTTATAATCATTTATAATATTCAGGAGAAAGTCTGTGAAATGAGGTTTTGTTCTGTCTTAGAATAGGACACGCTGGACTGAATCAGACACTGTTCAAAACAGACAAACATCAACAGATTTGTGTGAAAACAGTGAGGAGTCAGTGTTACGTGTGTTATTGGAGTGGAGGAAATATGAGGAGGAAAGAAGGGAAATGATTCAAATGATAAAGACAGACATTGTAAACATTAATGATCAGAAGCTTTAAGAAGGAAGTACTTGTGTTCAAACATCTCATGATTTACCTAAAAAATACAGGATTGATGGAAAGAATATGATTAATTTCTAAATGTCCACGTTTATCATACACTGCTCCACAGTCTAGTCTCGTAAGTGTTATTAATGCACCTTTAACATTAGTTGTCAGCCACCAATCAAATAAAAAAAGAAGAAGCTTTCCTACAAGCAAAATCTTGACCCATACTTTATTCCAGTTGGTGGCGGTAATGCAACAGTTTGGCTGCAACCCGCAAATAAACACCAGAGAAGAAGAAGTAGAGCTGAGCCTATGACGTCAGCTGTTTCCTAAGGTGAGTAGTTCACTATTTCCACGAAGTTGTAAAATCCTCTTTACACCTTTTGTTTTGAGCAAACTCTTTACATAGAAAATGGTAAGATGTGGAAATACTCTGATGTTATGAATGCGGTAAATAACATTAGAAATGTGTTCAGATTCATAAGGACAAATCACAATGTTTGATAAAGAAGTGTTTCTATCAGCAAACAGTCAGAATAAAGTGAGCTGATCTGCTGCTGATCCTGAATGTCTTGTTTAATGAGTGTTTATAGTCTGAGACTCATCAATATTATCAGCTGATCAAAATCCTCTTTATTTCATGATAATAGATCCTGTTTTCACCTCATTCATTATACTGATGACTTCAGATCTGTTCATTGACACATTAAGATCATTTTATTGCTGTGAAGATCAGAAAACAACACGGTTATCAGTTATTGTGAGATTACAAGATGAAACTATCACAACAGCATTTATTCATTAGTCTGTGATAAACCATGTTTCATATAAAACACAAAACTAAAACACATTCAGTTCAACTCAATTCAGTGTTGCTTTATTTGTACCTTGCAAATTTGAAAAAATGATATTTCTAAGTATGTTTATTCTTCCACTTTTTAAATTCTTATATTGCTTATATTTGGCATCTTTTTTTCTTATATATTTGTGTGTCTGTATATTAATGAAAGAGAAGATTAATAATAATAAAAAAGACTTTTTTATTAGCTTAATAGTACGAGCATCAAAGCATCATGAAGAAGATACATCTGCAGAGACAGAGTTTACTGAAGAACAGAGAGAACATGAGATATCTAGAACCCTGCAGAACCATACACACTGAAGAACAAACCGGTTGTGTTTATTCTTCATCCTTCAGTGATGAGGCTCAAAAATTTTTGTGTGTGTATATGTGGATTTCATCAGTGGCGGGTCACATGTTCACTCCTACTATGATGTTTCTGATTTTATTACTTTCAGTGTAAACAGTGATTTATTACGGATCAGTAACAACAAGATCACAGTTGAAGTTCACACAGTCTGTCTGAGAGAGAATCTCCTGGAGAAATCAAAACAAATGAACACAACTGCACACAGAAGACACATAACCCATACAGCCCAGTTAAGCAACATGACACGACCAAATTAAACATTTTAAAGCGTTGAAATGAGTAGTTCATATACATGTTAGTTCAATATTTTATATATTGTCAAAGTTGACTGTTTTTGCTCCATTTGGTTAATGAAAACGCTTCCAAACGCTTCTCTGAGTAACACACAGCAGTGTTTCGTTACTGAAGGATTCGTGTTTGTGAATTTTGAATCATTTGAGTCAATGATTCAGTTCTTCATTTATAAAGACATGCCCTTTGTCTCAATGTTCATACTATCATCCTAAATAGTGTGTGAGATTAGAAGAAGTGTATAGAAATATAATGTAGAACCAGTTAAATGTCCTTGTTAGTTTTTATCATATTTAGTCAACCTTATCCTGTTTAGTTTTAGTCGACTGAAAGTCTCAACATTTTAGTCTAGTTTTAGTCAATGAAAACTTGACATTTTAGCAGTAAGATTATTATTAATTAACCACACAGCAGTATTAAGTTTGGCAGCCATTTTTTAATTCAGTCTTAGTTTTACTCAAATTTACATTTTAGTAATCATATTTAGTCAACCCTGTCCTGTTTTAGTTTAGTCAAGTTTAAGACAACGAAATGTATGAGCATTTTAGTCAGGTTGTATAACGGCTAAACCGATCAGAATTATTTTTGCTCTAAATTATAATCGTAAAGTTTGTTGTTATTTGAGAAATGTACTTTTGTGTTTCAGGTATTGCTCTTTCACCAGTAAACACAAAGCAACAGAATGTGGACTCATACACAAGGTTTATTTAATCTCATGTAATGTGCTGATTTATTAGGCTTTTTATTATATAAAATAACACCAAAGACTTATGCACTCAGTCTGTCTATAATATGAAAACTGCTGAAACAAAGAAAAATATGATAACATTGAAATTCCTAATAGTTATTCCACTATTTCCAAATTGCAGCATTGCATTGTCAGTGACAGCATTTGAAGATTGATTTATAAAAATCATTTCAGGTTTAAGAAGTGTTTCAACATTGCATCAACTACTGATGAACACATTGATTTTATTTAAATAATCACTCTGTTGATTATTTAACCATGTGTTACTTTGTATTTGGAAGGCGTTTGTCTTTCACACACATTAAAACAAACAAATTCACAAACTTTTGTCATCTGATCCTCTTTCACCAAATATATTTCCTCGAAGTACCCCTGAGATTTAAAAAAATATATTTTAATAATTATCACATTTGCATGTTCATGATTCTCTGATGTTGGTTATGTCCACATGACATGCAGGTAAACAAATGAAATGTTAAACTTTTTTAGTAAGATTTTATTTTGATTGGCTTTAAAATTATTTATTTTAATGTATCATTTTTTATGATTTAATTAATTCGCTTTTTATTAAAGTCACAAACCCTAGTTTGGGAAACCTTGATGTAATTTTTAATGCATTCCATGTTAATAACAACAAATGGAATATATATATTGATAAGTCATGGGCCGGTATGAGATTTTGATGGTATGATAACCTTAAGCAAACATATCACGGTTTCACAGTATTGTTGTTACAGCTCTGAAATGATTGCGAATCATGAGTCAGTTCGGGAGTTCGGAGCGAGTTCGCGGATCATTTGAGTCAGTTCGGGTGTTCCTAGCGGGATAGCGAATCATTTGAGTCAGTTCGGTAGTTCGTAGCGGGATCGCGAATCATTTGAGTCAGTTCGGGAGTTCGGAGCGAGTTCGCGAATCATTTGAGTCAGTTTGGGGATCGCGAATCATTTGAATCAGTTCGGGTGTTCGTAGCATAGACATATAAATAACTAGACGCCTCATTGGCCGCTCTGAGCCGTTGCTGCGATACGTCAACGCCGCCGCCATGTTAGTGAGGGCAAGACTGCCTTAAAAATACATGGACGTAAATGGGGAGCTGCGGTTTTTTTCTGAATAAAAACACGATAACGTTCACATTTATCAATCGATTTCAGGTTTGTGATCTACGTGCAGTTAAAAACTTTGCCTCCCGTTATTTAGTTAGGTTTGGAAAATTATTAATTTTCGTAAGAAATTGTGAAAGCTCACATTTGTCTCACTTCTTGATTTCGTTGATTATTTTCGGTTTACAATTCTAATGTTAATTTAGTATAACTTTGACATATGCATGCAATTTAATTTGAATATACATTAAATTAAATGTAGTTGTTTTATTGCTTTCTCTGTGTTCAATCCCAACATTTTTATTTCTTTTTTTCTCTCTTTCATGCCTCAGATCAGAACACAGCTCAATCCCTTTGAAATTCTGTGATAAAATCGAAGTAATACATCTTTCATCACTAATAATTTACTATTGTTGAGAAAATTTAATAAAACAAGTAAATACAAATCAAAAAGTGACACTATAGCCTACAGATGAACTCCACAACAAATAATAACATGTAACTGATGAGGCTATGGATCCAGTGAAAATGAAAATATGAACTGATACAGTGCACAGTAGAAAAGTGATATGTTATATTAAAATGTACATGTAGTTCAACTTAAAGTAAAGTGAATAATATGAAAAGCGAGTACAACGCTACAATAACATATTCGATATAATAGATTTATAATAGTATAAAATTATTTGTATAATATGAATAATACCATAATAAATAACTGAACAACAATAGGTTAACAAAAGAAGAATATGTAATATCAAGGGTGGAATAATACAGAATAGACAAAAATGAAGAATAAATTAATAGTAAATTAAAGAGTAAAATAAAATAAAAAATTAAATGTAATTTTAAAATACTATTTGTGTAATAATTATTAATGAAATTCAGACACAATACAAAAAAATTGTGGACATGAGTTCCAAATTGTGTTTAATTAATGAGCTCCTTAAGTATAATATATACATGTATAATATATACATGTACACACACACACACACACACACATATATATATATATATATATATATATATATATATATATATATATGTTCTATAATGCACATTACACACACTCATGCAGAAAACACACACATTTTGAAACAGTGATTTATTTTTCCATGTATGTTAACACATATAAATGTCACACAAAATCTCAAAGTATAGTTATTTTTATCACAGACCAGAATATGAGATGCTCCCCTCAAAAACTTGATATTAATCAAAATTAATAATAATTATAACAACATTACAATGAGTTTATCATGATATTGCAGCTGGACTCACTATGAGTTCCTGTGTTTTTCATTTCTAGGCTATTAACATCATGTAGTTTTTGTGTAAAGACACACGCAGTACATTATCAGCATTAAACAGCCTGTGCAAAGCTTTTTAAATGCAGTCTATAGTATTATAATATGAGTTGGTCATTGTGTCGATTCATTCAGGGCTGCTCTGGGTTTAGTACAAACACAACACTAGTCTAGGGAGGAATAGTCTCGTCTCTGAGAACAGCTTTCCTCAGCTTTCCTTAAGACTGTCCATGTCCTGTTTGCAAATGGCTAAAAGGGAAGAAAAAATAATACATAGAATCAGTTCACAGTTTTGTGAAAAGCAATGAAATCCTTATAATCAAGTGATGATAAACTTAATCGGTAACACTTTTGAATAACGGTCCATTAGTTAATATTAGTTAACTACTTTAGTTAACATGATCTAAGCAAGAACAGTCCTTCTACAGCATTTATTTATCTTAGTTGATGTTCATTTCAACATTTACTAATGCATTATTTAAAACAAAAGTTGTGCTTGTTAACATTAGTTAATGCACTCTGAATTAGCATGAACTAACGATGAAAAACTGTATTTTCATTAACTAACATGAACAAAGATGAATAAATACAGTAATAAATGTATTGTTCATTGTTTGTTCATGTTAATTAATGAATTAACTAACATTAACTAAAGGACTAGTATTCTAAAGTGTAACCACTTAATCTTTGTAAATAAGTAACAGTAGTGAAATTAAAGAGAGAATCTTTAGCTCCATCATTAATCTAGACAGTCAAAGGGCTCACTCTGTATATTGTGCTCATAACATTACATTTAACATAACATTTATTATATAAACGGCAATATAAGTTAAAACGTAATAAATATAAATTTAATCTTTGAATTCTTAAAGTCTCAGCTTTCACCGCTAACTACGCTAGCGATATTATTAATTGTCTGACACTGGTGGTTAATTAAGCTGTCAACATGAAGTTAAAAATGACCAAAGAGTCTTACCTGTGAAAGATAACACCCCGAGATCTGTTTTTATTATCGTGTGACGGTTTGTAGGTGTCCAATCTGTCGATGAGTCAGGTATGTTTTCTTCTGTCCTGATGTGAGAGTTATGAGAGTTGCCCGCTCCAATATGGCGGCGACATTGACGTGCGGTCGAGCGGCCAATGAGGCGTCTAGCTATTTATATGTCTATGGTTCGTAGCGGGATCGCGAATCATTTGAGTCAGTTCGGGAGTTCGTAGCGGGATCGCGAATCATTTGAATCAGTTCGGGAGTTCGTAGCGGGATCGCGAATCATTTGAGTCAGTTCGGGAGTTCGGAGCGAGTTCGCGAATCATTTGAATCAGTTCGGGAGTTCGGAGCGGTTTCGTGAATCATTTGAATCAGTTCGGGAGTTCGGAGCGGTTTCGTGAATCATTTGAGTCGTTTCGGGAGTTCGGAGCGGTTTCGTGAATCATTTGAGTCGTTTCGGGAGTTCGGAGCGGTTTCGTGAATCATTTGAGTCGTTTCGGGAGTTCAAAGCGGATCGCGAATCATTTGAGACAGTTTGGGAATCGCGAATCATAGCTGTATATGGATATCCACGCGTGTTTAGATACGATATGTGAACTCCTATTTTTGTTTTAAAAAATGTGTTATTTTTAAAAGAATAGGTAAAAAAAAAAAAAAAACTTGACAAAATATATATTTTGTTTTTATGCAACATACAGAATATTATTTTTTTCTTTGATTTGTTTCCTAAAAAGAAAAAAATAAAGACTGACATCTTTATTTAACCTAAATCTGTTATTAGAGTTATTTAATTTGTTATATAATTAATATACATATAATTTATATGATTTCAGATCATTTAGTTATATAATAATAATCATACACATAATTTGATTTAATAATAACCCAATGTGAAGCAAAAACAGAATGTTCTGACAAGCTTTGTGAAATTATATATATATATATGTATATATTACTCTTTATATATTTATGTCAATATGGTAGAATATTATCCTATTTATATCAAGTTAGGTCAAAAGTAATCTAAAGTAGTCTGATTAGATTATCTAAAATGTGTAATGTAATGGATTATGTTACTAACTATAATTTTTGTCATGTAATTTGGAATCAGTACCGGATTACAGTTTACATAGCTAGACTATTTTAGTTCCCTCACTCCACAACAATCCTTTCAATTAACAGTATTTAGAAAAGAACAAGAATTAAGAATATAAGAAGCTATAACAATACAGACAACAAGCCAAGACAAATTAATTTAAAACAAAACGAAACTGAAACCAACATTGGTACAGTGATAACACTTAATGGCACAGATTTTACTATATATTTAAACTGCGCAGTGTTTATGTATTTTATTATGATAAAGAAGAGACTGCATTGTCAAAGTAACTTTGGGATTATAATATTATAATTATAATATATATTATATATTGTGCAGGATTATATACACATTATGAACAGCAGGAATGTGAGAGCTGTGGTTATAAATACAGTTGGATTGAGTTTGCAAAAGTATTGTTAAACAATGTATTCTATGCAAAATAACAGTAATGCAATGATATTTTTATAGAAATAGTTTACTGTGCTCTGTACAGAAGTACTGTGAGGAGTGCAGTAAAAGAGCAGGTGCAGGTTAGATTGGTGTTGTGGAGTTCAGAAGTGTCACAGTCTCGGGGAAGAAGCTCTTCTGAGTCTACTAGTGCGAGAGCGTAGGCTCCTGTAACTCCTGCCGGATGGAAGGAGGATGAAGAGTTCATAGTGAAGATGAGAGGCATCCTTGATCATGTTTCTTGCCCTGCCCAGACAGCGCTTCTGATAAATGTTCTCGATGGAAGTTAACTGGGTGTCAGTGATCCATTGAGCAGTTTAAGGCTCCGTAAGAAGTAAAGGTGCTGCTGTGTCTTTTTGACCAGGGTGGAGGTGTTTTAGTTTTCTCCACCCACTGGAGTGCTTTGTGGTCAGATGCAGAGCAACTGCTGTTTCATACTGAGATGCAGTTTCTAATTTGTCAGGTTTTTAATGATATCTGTTTCCTCAAACGGTTTGAGTTAAGTCACTTGTCAGGTTTTACAGTGAAGGGTGGTCTGATGATCTTAATGAGCTAACGCTCGTAATCTTCATCGATGTATTTTCTTTCCTTGTTTGTAGAGTCAGTGCGTAATGTTACACATCTGAGCAACTAAAAAATGTGAAATCTCTCGAGGTCCACCTGCAATTCACAAATATGGATGAGTGCAGGATCTTCAGATTTTCTGTGTCAATGAGCAGATAATGGTTGTTCACTCAAAGGTCTTGAATTAATTAGTTTTAATTATTGTCTTTCCATTTACCGTTTTTTTCTTAACTTATTGCATTATCTATGTTCTTGATACTTGAAGGTTACACTGTTGTTACAAGTTACTCCTGTTGTATTAGCACTACAAGTGCACTACATGTATAAATTAAATAAGTGTTTTTCTATTTAATATTTAACTTATTGTCTTACCTGTGGTCTTGATAGTTGTTTATCTGATTACCTTTTATGTGTTACACTGCCCCTTTACTGGTTTTATATACCTTACTGTAAACTGTACACATTTACCTCAATGTGATGCACAAATAATGAGATACAGAATTGATCAATTTTGACATTTATTGTTGTAACAGGTGGTATGCAATATGCATAACAATGATAATGCTGTTCATGCATAGACAACATTTAATCTAAGGCTGTGAAAACCATTACTAGCATCCAGAATAAAAGTAGTTTATTTAAGGTTCATTTCTGTATATGTATATAAATGCACATACATACACGTGTATATCCCCCTCTTCACATGAACCCTGAGGTGATCTATCTGCCGTGTTTCCTCCACATCTTCTGCATCCAGCTGTGTCCTCTGGTGAATGCAGGTATTTTCACTTCTGCACACACGAGTCCAACACTGTCTCTGTCACATCCACCATCTGACAACACCAAGTCTCCAGGTAATAGTTTATTAAGAAGGCCATTATTCTCAGCCACATGTTTGTCACTGACATGACCTCCTCACATGAAAGAGAGAGATCCTTGTGGTGTGATGCCAATGAGATACTTTAGGATGTGCTGGTGTTTGTAGAGGGGAAATGTCTGTGCTCTAGCTTTGAGATTTGATGCTCTTTTAATTTCAAAGCTGTCCACAATAACTGCTACTCGATTATCGTGAATTTCAAGTTTCTTCTTTTCTGCATTGTCTTTTCATCGTCTGAACTGCTGTCGATCTTCTCCAAACTGATTTCTGTCTGTTTGTTTTCTTTCTGAATATTATTGGAGCAATATCATCAATAACATTCTTAACTTTTGAGTTGAAGGAATCAAGGAGAAGATCAACAGAGTCTGCAGAAATGCTTGGTGTTAAAGATATCGCCTCCATAAATAGTTCACTTGTGTTCTCGTTAATGCATCTCCTTCTGACAGAGACAGATCTAGATTCAGTGCTAGCAGAGATCAATATATCAAAGAAAATACAGAAGTGATCAGATAAGATTAATAACAATGGATGAAATGTTTAGACCCCTACTGATGATTAAGTCTGGAGTGTGTCCATCTTTGTGTGTGTGTCCATCACACGCTGAATCAGGTCGTATAACACTGATAAATGCATGTAATTCACTAAATCTATCATGATCAAAGAAGCTTTTGTGTTGGGATATATTTATATCTAATGTGGTTTGATCTGTTGTCTTGACAAACAGCTTCGACATCAGCATGTATATTATTAGATGAATGTGGTCAGTGTAAAATAAATAAAATATCCTTTATATAAAAACAGTGAAGCTCAAACAGCAGCAGCTTTAGTTTCAGTCGTGACGTGATTCTCATCTGAAGAGTTTTCTGTGTATGAATTCAGCTCAGATCAACTTCAGTTCCTGTGTCGGCAAATGGGTTTTATTCAAAATCACCACAAATGTTTTTTTCGTTATGTTGTTTGGATATAATTGGTCCAAGATTTACATTTGACACTGTTTACTTCAGTAAACCTTCACCTTAATCTGTGACAAACTCTGTTTGTGTTTGTTCTTCAGGTGTGTTTCTGATTCAGATGAAGTGAAGTCAGTGTCTGTGATGGAGGGAGATTCAGTCTCTCTACAGACTAACACTGAACTACAGACAAATGATGAGGTATTCTGGACATGTGGACACTCAGAGACTCGTATAGCTGAAACTGATAAAGACACTGGAAGATTGTCCACATGTGATGTTCTTGATGTGAGATTCAGAGACAGACTGAAGCTGGATCATCAGACTGGATCTCTGATCATCACAAACACCAGAAACACAGACTCTGGACTTTATCAAGTGACCATCAGAGGGAGAAGATTGACCACATACAGATTCAATCTTACTGTCTCTGGTGAGTCACAATTACATTAAAATCATTATTAGTTAAAATCCCATGCTACGTGTTCTGTGTTAACCTAACTGAGATTTGTTATAGGACTTATATATCATTGCTCTTTTTGTTGTTTTTGATTGCTTCCACTGTCTTCATCTGTAAGTCATTTGTGCTGACAGTTTTCATTAAAATATTTTCATGAACCAAATTAAAAAGCAATAAAAAAATATATTTAAAAACATTTATTCAGAGAGCATAAGAATGTCAATAGTGCTCAGTGCAGTATAACTTCAGAATGATCTTTATTGTCAGTTGAAGTATTTTTACACACCTAACACATTTAAAAGACGGTCCATGGTTTAATGTGAGATACAGATGAATATTGAAGTTGATGTAAACTCTTCTCTCCACTGCGTCTATCTGTCATCCTCCATTCAGCTTCAAACTGCATGTAACAAACACGACAGTCAAGACAATCACATTCTCTCCAGATGATTCACTCTTCCTATTATACTTGAACTGTAAATAAAGTGCAATGTTTTTATTTTATTGGTCTTTGTCTCCTCTTCACACCTCGTGGTGGTGTGTAAAGATCACAGTCATCCAAATGATGAAAAACTATTACCGTAAACAATGTATTTTGTGAAGAAAGTTATCACATGCCTTGCGCGTGCACTTCCAGTCATGTGCACACACTCTCAAGTCTGCAAGTGTAGGTATTTGGACAGACCCTGACCTCCTTCTAATGTTACTGAATTCTGAGTCTTCTCAATAAACGTCCACAAAGCTATTTGCATAAAACACACCCAAACCATCTCCATTTAAGGGCTTTATGAACAAACTTGTGTTTCACGCTTATAGTCTTTGCAGCTTTAGGGATCTTATCTATTCACAAACACTTTGTAACACTCCAGAGAAAAAGAAAAGTTGAAATTGCATCATATCACCCCTTTAAGACCAAGTAGATTTCTCTGCCGTCTAGTCACAATCACTTCAGCTCACACCGAGTGGGACTTTAATTTCTGCAAATCAGTTTGGGGGAATGCAGAGATGTGATTATTGATGGGAAGCACAACATCCACATCTTTCACTATTGTTAGTTAATATTGTTAAATAGAGAAACAAATTCAATTTGAACTTTTAGCGTATTATTGAACTTGGACCTCATTATTAGTCCAGGGCCCTGCAGGGCTTAATGTGGCACTGCACACACACACACACACACACACACACACACACACTCACACACACTCTCACTCACACACACACTCACACACACTCACACACACACACACACTCACTCACACACACACACACACACACCTGTTTACTGTACAAACACAAAACACAATTTACTAGATCATTCCCTCAATTTACAAATTGCTGCTGGTCTTCATAATAATAATTCACAAATAATAATTTATTTAAAATCACATTTATTGATGCATTTTTTGTTAAGTCTATTATTTTTCTTTTGCTCATTATTGTGGGGCTTCCCTGCTAGAATTTATTTAGTTCTAAACATGTTCTAAGATCATTACCATGGTTTGTTCTAACAATGTTTTAAGCGGGTAGTTTTATTTTTGCTCCCAGAACTTTCTCTCAAAAGATGGGATAACGTTCTCTAAAAACATTCAAAAAAATGTTTATTAATAACATTATTAAATTTATGCATTTAGCAGATGCTTTTTTAGCATAGGTTTTGATGTTTGTTTAAAAGTAATAATTTGGTTTGCTGTCACCATAATGGTGGTAAGTGTCTGTGTGTCTAACCCTTCAGTGGTTCATGAATAATGTAATTTTAAAAGAACAGACAAAAGTCCACATGATAAAAATCAGCAAAATCACATGCATTGCAACACATTTGCTATAGACACTAATACTCAATTAATAGCATAAATAAAACTCCAGATTAAATCAGTTGATCAGATCGTTTTATAATGCAATTTTTAACATCAGCAAATAACAAAATAATAATAATAATAATAAAAAAATGTCTCACTGTTTTTGCCATAACAAATATAGTTACAACTGAGTTCTGAATTAATTCAATGAATCATACATTTCATATATCTTAATTATTCATCATAACCTACAGAATAACTGAATAAATCATTTAATCTGAATTCAGACTATTGCTGTAATGAAAGAAATGTAATGAAATTTCTTCAAATAAAAACAGGACTGTATATAATTCTGTTATATAGCACATAATCATTACCTTTCAGATTGATATGTTTGTCTTGGATTATTTGATATGATTTGTCTGTCATTATTCATTAACCCTTCACAGTAGTCAAATGTATCAGAAGGAGGTGAATGGAGCAGATTGAGAGGGAGAATGTGAAGAAACAGCAGGTGGCGCTAGTGCACTGTTTTAGTTTGGGATCTGCTGTTAGAAGGAAGAAGAAGGAGAAAGCAGGTGTGTTTGTGCTTCACATTCCTGTCCAGTTGGTGGCGCTGATGCACGAGATCTGTTGTTAACTGGACTTTGATTTTCTCCAAGATGAAGTCGTGTCAGGTGACAAACATCAATCGTGAAGATCGCACAGGTGTTTAACAGCGATCACAAACCGGAAGTGTGTGAAAGACTTCTGGATTCTGTTCCTGCAGCACAAGATCGTCTGAACTACTGCAAGTAAGTCTGAATACTTTCACCATTACACTTATTTAGGAGAATGATGAACGCTTTTCAGAGCTGGATGAAGCGTGATTTGTTCAGTTATAACTTATACCTGTCTGTCGCCGAAGAAACAAACCACTGAGATACAGAGAGCTATTAATACAACAAACCGTTTAAAGACGATGAACGTTAAAACATTTTTACAAGTCTTTAAAAATAAGCAATAATTCTAAAAGTGTTGTTTCATTTCCTCCTTTTTCCATTTTAAGTCGCGAAACCGAAAGTATTCTGTGTTCAAATCAAACCTGTTCTTCCGGATCGATAGACGATAAACACGAGCAAAACTAATTTTCTTTTAAACTTGATCCGATAGTAATGTGTATGCAAATAAAGACGTGTGTTTAGAGTGATCTGAAGAGATTATTACATGGCAGTATATTTGTAGCATATTTTATTTGTATATTGATTGCTTGATAACTCAGAGATTCAGCACTAGTTATATTCTTCATCATTTGTTCCTCTGAACTCTCATGATCTTGATCTGATTGTCATGTCCAGGTCATGATGAGCATCTGATCGTCTTCAGAGACACAAAGATCTCAGTGTTGAGCTGTTCATCTGCAGTCTGTCAGAGAAGAGAGGAAAGATGAGTCTCTCACACAAACAGAGGTAAGACTGAGTCTGTTTTCAGACAATCATTTTAAACACTGCTGCAGTTTCAGAGGATTGCTGGAAAAAACACAACCTTAACAAACTGTGTTTTATATTTACAAATGATTTCCAGAACTTCTGAGCTTCCTAACGTCCTAATTAAAAATAAAATTTGTATTAAAAAAAAATAGCCAATAGATTTTAAATATCTCAGAATAGAAAATCCAAATTATCATTTACAGTCAATTTATGCTCTTCAGCTCATAAATTTATTGTCAGACATTAAAAAATGATTGCACACTTATTTTAAAGGTTTATATGATACTTTTGAATGTTTTCATTTTCCTTTAGTGTGTAATGTATCTGTTTGTGTAAGATCTTCAAAGTTACAAAGGTCACAGTCTCCTGCAAAGTGATTTATTCTGTCTAACAGAGAACACTGATCCAGAAATTATTAAAATGCCTTGACTGAAGTCCAGATATTAATTTCACAAATGTGTGCATCACAATGTGAAATATTAGCGTAATGCTGTTCAAAGGTTAACACAAAGAGAAGACAAGGCTTCAATGAGTTGTAGTGTTGTCGTCATGTTGTGGAGACGCTGTGTGTTTGGATGAGAAAGTAAACCCTCTTTGTTTGGATTCAGTGTTTAAGATTTATTAATAACTCTGTTCCTGAGCCGTACGACCCAAAGGTTAGCTTGTGTACAACACGCTTTATGAAGCTGCAGTGCATTTTCTCCCAGCTTCCTGTGTACAACATCAGATATACACACCTAAATACACTGTACATAAAATACAATAAACCACACCTAAATACATTGTACATAAAATACAATAAACCACATCTAAATACACTGTACATAAAATACAGTAATCCACACCTGAATATACTGTACATAAAATACAATAAACCACACCTACAGTTGCGATCAAAATTACTCAACCCCTCAGAGACTGCAGTACTTTACAAATACAAGCCTTTCTGAAGATCCAGGATAAAATAAAAATTGCATCTATAACAGTTCACTGGCATATTAAAAGTTATATTGTCAATATATAATGTAATATTTTTGAGTTATCAGATTTTTTAATAATACTGCTATGTCATAATTATTCAACCCCTATTCAACATTGCTGTTTTTAAATCACTTATTTGCATGGTGGGGAATAAAACAGTCTCAAAACACAATTAAGCTTTTAGAAACTCTATTAAAAACAGAATTGGCTTGAGCCGTTACACATACAGTTAGCCCATGCATGTGTAGAAGTTGAGTAGGAAAAATGTCAACAGAGATCTCAAAAAAGCTAAAGAGAAGAAGTATTGTATTACTTTAGAAAGGCTAAGGCTATATGATGATTTCCAAGACATTGAAAGTTTCTAGAGACACAGCTCTCAGCCTTATTCCCTAAGTTTAAAGTGTGTTTTACCAGAAAACCTTTCAGGGTGTGGAAGAAAAAGCACAATATCATAAAATGTTTAATCAGAGCAACTGAGAAAAAACCTGCAATGTACAGCCAAAGACTTGCAAGATGACCCGATGAAAGGAGGAAAACCATTTCAAAGCAGTGTGTAAGAACACTAGACAAGTATGGCCTTCATGTTGAGACATCTTGCAGCATACCACTCTTGATCAAGAAGAACAAAAGGCAGACTTGAACTTGATAAAATTCATTTGTGTAGACCTGTGGAGCTCTGGAGGAATGTTTTATGGGGTGATGTGACCAAACTGGAACTTTTTGGACCCATGGATCAGCGGTATGTCTGCTGCAAAAAAGGCAAAGCTCATAAGCAGAAGAACACCATCTCCATCGTCAAACTTGGCGGTGGATCAGTTCCTGTTATGGGGTGTTTTACTGCAGCAGGAAGTGGAAATCATGACTGTATGAAGGACATAATGTATTCTTTGAAGTATCAGGCCATTTTGACAAGAATTGTGATTCCTTTGGTGCAAAGACTGAAGCTGATGATCAATGGACTTTCCTGCAGGACAGTCATCCCAAAGTACACATCCAAATCTACTTCTACTTGGTTCAGGGATCAGTCATGGAATGTACCCGAGTGACCTGTTCAGTCTCCAGGCTTAATTCTCATTGCAAATATCTGGTTGAATTTGAAGAAAGCAGTGGCAATGTGAATACCAAAGATTATCAGTGATCTGGAATCTTTTTCAAGTGAGGAATGAGCCAAGACTGTAGTAGAGAGGTGACAGAAGCTTCTAAACACTTACAGACAGCGTTTATTGGTGATTTTAAAGAATAAAAGATTCTGCACAAAGGAGGTTGAATAATTTTGAACATGAATGTTTAGAGCCAGTTTGAATTTTATCATGATTCATCAATGTTCCATTCTCAGAATCACTCAAAAGTGTATTAACAAACTTTCTCTAATACTTAACTGATGCATTTGTTGAATTGATTTCATAAAATGTTGTTCACCGCAGCAAAATGTCTTGAAGGGCAAGGGGGTTGAATAATTTTGATCGCAACTGTAAATACACTGTACATAAAATACAATAAACCACACCTAAATAACTATTTTATGTTGACATTTCAGGAGATAAAGTTGTTACGGTAGCACTTTATTTTACAGTCCTGTTCCCCATGTACATACTATGTACTTATTATAGTAATTACAATAAGTATGTAATAACTAGGTACTAACCCTGAATCTACCCTAAACCTAACCCTACCCCATGTAGTTACCTTGTATTACCAGAACTTTCTTAGATAAATACACTGTAAGTACACTATAAGTACATGTAAGTACACGTACTGTAAAATAAAGTACAACCGTTGTTACAGTCAAGAAGAAAAATTATAACTTTATATATGAGGTTGTATCTGAAAGGTAAGAGAGTTGCAAAATAAAAGCTTATGTCTGTGAAACATTCAGCTCAGACTTGGACTGGGGGTCAAAAGGATACAGTAATTTTTACAACAACATTGTTACTGTTATTACACCCAATAAACAAAGTGATAAACTTTTAAAATAGTGTCAGAACTGTGTAGCACTGACATTTCTGCTTTCTATTTTAGTCAAAAATAAAATGAAAAATAAAATCTCTTTAATTAGATCAGCCAAATATTTGTAAAAATACATTTAGTCTCACATTTGAAGTACTTTACAGAAATTGTTAAACAAATGTGAGTCTGTAAACAAGAATGTCTGCTATCTTTAAAACTCTGTTTTCATTACTGTGAAGGACTAGAGAGAATGTGTGTCAATATAAAACACAGATGAACCTCCTGTAGAAAAGTTTCTCTTCTCTCTTTGTGTCATTAGTGTAAGATCAGGCTCACATGTGTCTGTGAAGAGTGACCGGTCAAAGGGTGGTAACATGCCGCACTTCTGTGAGGAAAGAACATCTTTCCAAAGGTATGTATTATCTTTGACATTATAATGTTGTGTTGGCTTATTTCTCCACTAAGATGCTTGGGATAGAAATGAATGAAATAAAACAATAAATGACTGATTTCCTCTTTATTGAACTCAGTCTGGAGCTTCTCTCCAGTAACACAATCACACAAGCAGACACAAGGAGGTATAAATTAACCATGAAAATAGATCATGCAGCCAAACATGAATATGTCTTTCCATCTATCCATAGTAATAGATGAACAAATGCATGTCTATACTGTGCTTCATTACCATCCTCAACTGTGAAGCTCTTTAAATGAGACTGAAGGAGCTCCTGTAGTAAAGTGTTTTGTTCTTTGTGTCATTAGTGTAAGATCAGACTCACATGTGTCCAGCTCTGTGTCTGTGAAGAGTGACCAGTCAAAGGGTGAACCACCGAGATTCAGTGAAGAAACAACATCACGAACCAGACGGTATTTGATGAGTTTCTTATTTTTCTTTAAACCCAGACTGTGTCAGAAAGTGTGTGAGTGAATAATTATCAGAAAAATGCAGTATTTTGATTTATTTTATTTACTATCAGGCTTCAGTGTGAAACATTAGATCCAGATTTACAGTCTCACAGGAACCGCAATAATTTTACAGACAGTCTCCTGCAGATCTTCCAGGTAATAAAACACATTTTTAAGAATATTTAATAATTATAATAAACAAATGTTATTGAATAAGAGTGTGACAGAACCTTTATTTCAAAATTTTCTTTTTAAGAACCTATAAAATGAGAACGAAAGCCTATTTTTATTAATTTACAACAAAGTAATGTTTGTCTCAACTTGATTTTTGATGAATATTTTTAATTACTGAATAAATAATTTTCACCAAATATAGGATTTTTTTCTCTCATCATCCTCTTCTTTTTTTGTAGCACCTTGAGGGCAAAATAATCACATTTCTGAAGAAAGAACTGGAAAAGTTTAAGAAAATATTACAAAAAGAGGACAAGCAGTACTTTGTGAAGGACTTTAATGAGAACAGATGCAGTATGAAAGAAGCAGCTCTTGATCTCACGCTCTACTTCCTGAGAGAGATGAAGCAAGATGAAGCTGCTGAGACTCTAGAAGGTAAGAGACTCGTAATCATGTTAGATTGTCACTTAAAAATGTGAGAGAAAATATAATTAAATAATATCTGTATTTTGTTTCTGTTTAGATGAGCTGATCTTCATTCATCAGCTAAAGTGTAGCCTAAAGAAGAAGTATCAATGTGTGTCTGAAGGAATTGCAAAGCAAGGTGACTCTACACTTCTGAAGAACATCTACACAGATCTCTATATCACTCAGGGTTGTAGTGAACAGGTCAATACTGAACATGAGGTGAGACAGATTGAAGTTGCTTCCAGACGTCATGAATCACAGGAGATACAGGTTGAGTGCAAACATTTGTTTGAAGCACCTGAACAAGACAAGCAGATCAGAACTGTACTGACAAAAGGAGTTGCTGGCATCGGAAAATCAGTCTCTGTGCAGAAGTTTGTTCTGGATTGGGCCGAAGGAAAAGAAAATCAAGATATCAGCTTCATATTTCCTCTTCCATTTAGAGAGATGAACTTAAAGAAGCAAGAAAAACTAAGTTTGATGGACCTTATAACTCAGTTTTTCCCAGAGACAAAAGGACTGAACCTCACAAGAAGAAATCAATTCAAAGTCTTGTTCATTCTTGATGGATTGGATGAATGTCGACTTCCTGTAAACTTTAAGGATAATGAGACGTGGTCTGATGTTTCATCACCAGCCTCTCTGGATGTTCTCCTGACGAACCTCATCAAGGGAAATCTGCTTCCTTCTGCTCTCATCTGGATCACCAGCAGACCAGCAGCTGCCAGTAAGATTCCTCCTGACTGTATCGACCGGCTGACAGAGATACGAGGATTCAATGATGCACAAAAGGAGGAGTACTTCAGAAAAAGATTCACGGATGAGAATCAGGCCAAAGAAATCATTGATCATGTTAAACAATCAAAGAGTCTCTTTATCATGTGCCACATCCCAGTCTTCTGCTGGATTTCAGCCACTGTTCTCCAGAACATTTTAGAGGAGAAAAGAAATAATGTTGTGAAAAACAATCAGGCTGATGATGTCTCCAAAACACTGCAGGAGTCAAATACTGAAGACACTCCTAAGACTCTGACACAAATGTACACACACTTCCTCAGATTTCAGATCCAGCAGAGCAGACGAAAGTATGATGGAGAACATACACCAGATGTTTCCTGGGATAAAGATGCCATCTTTTCACTGGGGAAACTGGCATTTGATCAGCTGGAAAGAAACAATGTGATCTTCTATGACACAGATCTGGAAGCCTGTGGTATTGACGTCTATAAGGCATCAGTGTACTCAGGCATGTGTACCCAGATCTTTAAGGAGGAAACAGGGTTCACTCTTGGTACCATGTACTGCTTTGTTCACCTGAGCATTCAAGAGTTTATCGCAGCGCTTTATGCACATCTGTTTCTAGACATAAAGAAGAAAAGTATATTTGTTCATGAGTCTACAAAATGGAAATATAAAAGTAAAACCATGATTGATTTGCTCAAGACTGCAGTGGACAAGGCACTAGAGAGTGATAATGGACACCTGGATCTTTTTCTTCGCTTCCTCCTTGGTTTGTCACTCCAGTCCAATCAGAGACTCTTACAGGGTCTGTTGACACTGGAAAATAGAAATGAGCAGAGCAAAAAGGAAATAGTTCAGTACATCAAGCAGAAATTAGAGTCTAATCTGTCTCCAGAGAGATCCATCAATCTGTTCTACTGTCTGAATGAACTGAACGACCAAACTCTGGTGGAAGACATTCAGACCCACCTTAGCAAAGGAAGTCTCTCATCTGCTGATCTTTCACCTGCCCAGTGGTCTGCTTTGGTCTTTGTGTTGTTGACATCAGAGGAGGAGCTGGAGGAGTTTGAGCTTCAGAAATTCAAGAAATCAGACGAGTGTCTCATTAGATTATCAGCAGTCATCAAAACCTGCAAAAGAGCTCTGTAAGTTATTTAATATATCTTGTCGTGTTTTGTTCTCATCTTAAAATTACATGAATCTACATTGATGCATAGCAGGCTTGGACACCACGATTTATAGTGATAATTAACCATATACCAGTTATAAGTAGGAGTGGGAATCACCAGAGGCCTCACGATACGATATTATCACGATACTTGTGCCAATATATTGAGATATTCTGAGATTATATTGTGATATTTATATTGTGATATGTCAGTTCTTGAAAGTAAATTACTGTTAAATTTAAATTAAATTAAACATGCAGTCTTATATCTAGGGATGCACCGAAATGAAAATTCTGGGCTGAAACAGAAACCAAAAATTCTGGATGCACTTGGCTGAAAACCAAAAATGTTTTGTAATGATTATTTATTAATTTATGAAATAATATACATTTATTTTGTAAGACTTTTTAAATTTAACTCAATTTTAATGATACTGAATTTAAAAAAAAACACAAACTAATAAAATAACCACACTTTTCCTGAAAACAGCACAATAAACCTGGACAGAATTTATGTTAATACTGGTTACATTACAATAAGGTTCACAAGGTTACATACTTTAGTTTGCAATCTAAGAATGTATTAATCTTAGTTCAAGGGTTATTTCAGCCAAAAATGAGAAATTGCCTCCATTGAAAATGTATAAATACAATATACCGCCCATGTCCAGAAAGGTAATAAAACATCATCAAAGTCCATTTTACATCAGAGGGTCAGTTAAAATTTGTTGAAGCCTCGAAAACAGGTTTTGGTCCAAAAATAAAAAAATTATGACTTTATTCAGCATCCTCATCTCTTCCGGGTCTATTGTGAGCGCGACTGTTGACGTACAGTGTGAAGTAGTAATTTTTATTTTATAATTTTCATTTTTCGCCTGAAATAACCCTTTCATATTAATTTCAACATTTACTAATTCATTATTAAAATCAACAGTTGTGCTAGTTAACAGTTAATGCACTCTTAATAAACATAAACTAATAATGAACAACTGTATTCTCATTAACTAACTTTAAGAAAGACTAATAAATACTGTAATGTATTGTTCATTGTTTGTTTGTGTTAAACATTAATGGAACCTTATTGTAAACTGATAACTTAATATTAATAATCAATAAATACTTTTTTATCCACTTCAATGTAACAGAATCAGTTATAAGTTGTTGGATTTATTTATTAATTTTTTTTTGGACTATCTAAATAATTATAGTCCTACAAAGTTATTATTATCAGATCACGGCATATAGATATAACATGTTACATTACATTTACATTTATTCATTTAGCACACGCTTTTATCCAAAGCGACTTACAGATGAAGACAGTGGAAGCAATCAAAAACAACAAAAAGAGCAATGATATATAAGTGCTATTACAAGTCTCAGTTAGGTTAACACAGTACACGTAGCATGGGATTTTAAATAATAAAATAAATAAAAAGAAAACCGATAGAATGAAAAAGAAAAAAGAATAGAGCAAGCTAGTTAGAGGTCTTTACACATACACACACACATACATATACAATTGCATAATAAATGAAAAGAAAATGGAATGCAAAAAGATTAGAAAGGCAGTTAGATTTTTTTTAAGAATGGAATTAGAATAGTGAGTGTTAAAGTTAGAGAGTCAAATAAAGATGGAAGAGATGTGTTTTAAGCCGATTCTTGAAGATGGCTAAGGACTCAGCTGCTCGGATTGAGTTGGGGAGTTCATTCCACCAGAAGGGAACATGTTACAGCACAGTATCGCTACTGCAAACAGGAGCAAGATTTTTTTGCCATTTTTCCTATTGCCAAGACCTATTTCTCTCAAATATTGTTCACAAATCTGTCTTAATCTGTGTTAGTGAGCACTTCTTTTTCTATTTGCTGAGATAATCCATCCACCTAACAGGTGTGGCCTGTCAAGATGCTGATTTGACAGCATGATTAGCCTTTAGCCCCTTTCCCACTGTGATACTTGCAAATACACGGGAAATGTGTCCCGGCAATTGTTGCACTTGTTGCTAGATTTTGCACTTTCACACTACCAGTGATTACCCGGAATATGTGCGTGTTTTCACACACAACCCCTAAAGGTCCTGTAAAGACATGTGACATCAGGGTGTGACGTGTAATGTATGAGTCGAAAACGCTAGGCACGTTAACATTCACTTAAGATGGCGATCTCAGCTTCAGCGCAGAAACTGAGGAACTAACTGATCTCTGCTTCATTACAATTTGCAAATTTTTTAGTAGAGAACATTGATCTGCCTTCAAAACACCTGGTAAAAGAGTCACGTGATATCGTGCGTCATCACTACGACACACCCTTTACAGCATTAGTTCTGACTTTTGTTCACACAGAGCTCGTTCCGGGACTGAACCCGGCAATGTTACTAGGTCCCTAATCCTGGATCAATCCCGGGACGTGTTTGCGTTCACACAGAAGGCGACCCGGAAATTTACTGGGTCCAATGTTCAGTGTGAAAGGGGCTTTAGGCTGGCCATTATAAAAAGCCACTCTAAAATGTGCAGTTTTACTGTATTGATGGTTCAAGGGGCGTGTCCGAAAACCAGTCAGTATCTGATGTGACCACCATTTGCCTCATGCAGTGCTACACATCTCCATCTGATAACTTTCCGCGTTCCCGTCATCTTTATTTCAGAAGGTGACCCAGCTGACTTTACCAGAAAAAAAAAAACTCCCAACACCAGCATCTAGTTGATTTGTCAAGAAATAGATTTTATAATTCTACCAAGTAGTATACTAAAAGATCCGTATTGCTGCGGAAAACATTGCTATAGTATACCGTATGGTTATAACCCCTAGTTATAAGTATATATCTCTTTTAGGGTAAAGTCAAAACAATTTCTTGAACTTTTTTTTTCTTTAAAAACTGCAGTCCTTTGGAATTAAAGTGCAGTGCTGTTTTATTAGATTTACATGGGTTTATGTAAAAATATCTCTTTTCAGCAAAACAAGCTGTTTAGTTAGCTACAGTAGAAGTACATGATGTTATTATAAAACACATTGTTCCTTAGTTGTTTCTACTCCAATATTCAGTTCAACTTCTGCTATAAAGGAGATATACACTTGCATAACCTTAATGCATAAATTATTAACCTCCAGATTTTCCACCTCAAGACACTCATCCAGATAATAGAGCAGCACTTTTAAATATATAACTCATTGCCATTAATGATATAAGCCTATTATTCATTTACATATTTTATTAAGTTTTATTTGAATCAATTTGAATCAATACAATTCTAATATATATGCAGTGTATTGGTATAAATTATTTTTTTGTATTTAACAAATGTATTACATGTATCTAACTCTGTGATTTGATTTATTTCTCTTGTAGGCTAAATGATTGTGGCTTAACAGACAAAAGCTGTCCAGTTCTGGCTTCAGTTCTTGGATCAGATACCAATCTGAAAGAGCTGAACATGAACAATAATAATCTGCAGGACTCAGGAGTGAAGCTGATCTGCACTGGTCTTAAAAATATTAATTGCAAACTAGAAATACTGAGGTAAGTTTTGTGACAATCATTAGTGTTTTGTTCATTTAAATTTAAATTTAAAAAGGCTTTAATTTCAGCATAAACTCCACATTTCAGGCTCCTCATTTATCAACCGTGCATATGCACAGATGTGTGTGTAACGAGTGTGTAAGAACAGTCTCATGCAAAGTTAGGGATCTTCCATCTTGTACTTTAACATAGGAATGTGCGTAAATATAAGCACAACTCTGAGCATGCTTAAGCAGAGAATCTAGTGCTAGAATGGCAATACTACAAAAAGAAAGTGCTACTGTGTGTTTCTTGTGTCCTTTAATTGCAAATACATTGCAAATGAATATTTCAAGTTAGATGAGATATTTAGTCTTGTTTATCTCCCCAGGAAATAAGACTAAATATATTTTTGCTTATATAGTAAATGCATCTTGATGATTTAAAGTAAAAACAAGACAAAAATAATAAGGTATGCCTTTTTTTGCGTGCAGCTGGGAAGTCATTTGAAATGTAGCTTTAGTGTCATGACTGATCTTGCTTTGCTTCTGCAAACCATGCTCTGTGCAGAAAACATGTTTAAAAAGAGCGCACTGATCTGTTTAGTGAGTGCACAGAATGTCTTCTCAGTCGGTACTGCTTTCTTTTTCCATTATTTAGGGTGAGGACATTACACATTCACATGATTTATAAAGGGAGGTGTTGTCACCATATATGGTTTATTGGAGCCGTTACTGAATGCAAATGACAGTGTTTAAATGTGTTTTTTTTAAGTCTAGATCTAGGCACGATGCTCTACTGCAGGATAAACACTGTACACTCAACACATTGACATATATTATTTCAATGTTACAAGGACATTTTTAAATTCTTGCTACTGGGTGATTTTTGTGCCTCTTGTATAAGAGATCGCTGACTGAATGAGTTGCCATCATCATCATCATCATCACCAGTATTTGTCAAATGTCAGCTAAAACATACTGGTAAATATTCAGATTATAACTGAAGTGTTTTCTCTTCATGTAGTCTGAAGAACAACTGTATCACAGGAGGAGGTTGTCATGTTCTGGCTGCAGCTCTAAATTCAAACCCTTCAAATCTGACAGAGCTGGATCTGAGTGAGAATAAACTAGGAGACTCTGGAGTGACAGAAATCTCCAGTCTGCTGAGAAATTCACAGACACTACAGATACTCAGGTCTGAATTTGGTTAATCTAAACATGAATCAATGTTAAGCTCCAGCTGGTCTGTAAACTGGTGCTGTGTCAAAAGGAATGAAATTGGTGTGTTGGTGTAGATATGTTTATAAAATATTGACAAACGGATGGATGTTTGGAGGTGATGGGAAATGTTAATATTCTAATGGTGTAATGCATGTTTTATGTATTCGTTCGTTCGTTCATTCATTCATTCATTCATTCATTCATTCATTCATTCATTCATCAGTTCATTCATTCATTCTTCAGTTCATTAGTTTGGTCTTTCTGAAGAGTTTCAGACTGCAGTATCACAGAAGAAGGTTATAATACAGTTGCAATCAACATAATTCAACCCCTTTGACCTGCTAGACATTTTGCTGCGGAGAATTATTAACCCCCCCCCCCCCAGAAGTCCAATTTTATTCATAAAAATCAACAATAAACGCTGCCTTTAAGTGTTTAGAAGCTTCGGTCACCTCTCTACTACTTTGGTTTTCACATTGCCACCGCTTTCTTTAAATTCATACAGATATTTTCAATGAGAGTTAAATCTGGAGACTGAACAAGCCTCTCAGGAACATTCTATGACTTATCCCTGAACCAAGCAGAAGTAGATTTGGATGTGTACTTTGGGATGACTTTCCTGCAGGAAAGTCCATTGATCATGAGCTTCAGTCTTTGCACCAAAGGCATTACAATTCTTTTCAAAATGACCTGATACTTCAAAGAATACATGATGTCCTTCATACAGTCATGATTTCCACTTCCTGCTGCAGTAAAACACCCCATAACAGCACTGATCCACCTCCAAGTTTGACGATGGAGATGGTGTTCTTCTGCTTATGAGCTTGGCCACATCACTCCATAAAACATTCCTCCAGAGCTCCACAGGTCTACACAAATGAATTTTAGCAAGTTCAAGTCTGCCTTTTGTTCTTCTTGATCAAGAGTGGTATTCTCCAAGATGTCTCAACATGAAGGCCATACTTGTCTAGTGTTCTTACACACTGCGCTGAAATGGTTTTCCTTCTTTCATCGGGTCATTTTGCAAGTCTTTGGCTGTACATTGCAGGTTTTTCTTCAACACCCTAAAAAGGTTTTCTGGTACAACACACTTTTAGATAAGGAATAAGGCTGAGGGTTTTTAATGTCTTGGAAATCTTCTTACAGCCTTTACAGACTTTCTAAAGTAATACAATTATTTATTCTCTATAACTTTTGTGAGATCTCTGTTGACTTCTTCCATTTTTGCTACTCAACTTCAGCACATGCATGGGTTAACTCTGTGTATGTGTAACAGCTCAAGCTAATTCTGTTTTTATTAGAGTTTCTAAAGACATAATTGTGTTTTTAAACTATTTTATTCTCCACCATGCAAATAAGACATAAGAGATACTCCACTCCAAAATGAAAATTTACCCCCATGTCGTTCCAAACCCGTTAAAGCTTTATTCGTCGTTGGAACACAATTGAAGATATTTTGGATGAAAACCTGGAGGCTTTAGACTGCCAAGTAAAACAGCAATGTTGAATAAGGGTTGAATAATTGTGACATATCTCTGTTATTAAAATCTTATAACTCAAAAATAATACATTATATAAGATTATATATTGACATTATGACTTTTAATATATTACTTTTGAAACCAGTGAACTGTTATAGATGTGATTTAGATTTTATCCTCGGTCTTCAGAAAAGCTTGTATTTGTAAAGTACTGCAGTTTCTGAGGAGTTGAGTAATTTTGATTGCAACTGTAGGTTATAATTGTGGAAAATTAAAAATGCAAAAATTTAAAATTGCATTTGTTGTAGTTTACGTTCACCAATTTATAACTTTACCCAGCTTTACTGTGAAAAGAGTCCATTCAGGTCAAAAATCCTGTAATGCATCTTTTTATTTTCTTCATTCTAGAACATGTACTTGTGTGACAATCTGTGTTATAATGAAGAATGACATCTTTTCTAATAGGCTTTCAGACTGCAGTATCACTGAAGAAGGTTATAAAGCTCTGTCTTCAGCTCTGAGATCAAACCCTTCACACCTGATAGAGCTGGATCTCACAGGAAATGATCCTGGAGAATCAGGAGTGAATCAGCTCTGTGATTTACTACAGGATCCAAACTGTCAACTCAAGACACTGAGGTGAGACCTGATTAAATGATATAAAATCAATTATACAAATATTTAAAATGTATTATATATATATATATATATATATTAGGGGTGTAACGGTACGTGTATTCGTACCGGACCGTTTCGGTACAGGGCTTTCGGTACGGTGCACGTGTGTAACGAATGACGGAATGCAATATTTTGTGCGTGGAATACAAGTACATTTTCGTGTTTCCAAATGAAGATATTAAGTGGCGGAACTCTCCGCGTTCAGCGCAAATCCTGCCCTGCAGCTGATTCTATAAGGCCGGTGACACACTGGATGCGTGGAGCAATTGTGTCTCAGTTGCGTGGCGTGTCCGTTTTTAATTCGGCTCCCATGTTAACAGGTTAGAGCTTGCAGACTGCCTGCATGAGACGCGCGGAAAAAACGTGCATGCTAGAAATAGAACCGACGCCTATTTTTCACGTGACATGCAAGCTTGTTGGAAGCGTTTCCAGGCAAAATAGAATAGGAAAATATGTTTGTCATTTTGTACACAAATACATATTAATTCATGACACTTTGATGTTTGAAAGTCTATAGGTTGACATAAATTCAGATATAAATGTAATTTAAAAAACAAATTAATAATTATCGATTTTCAAATATTGCACCTGTCAAACATAGTCTATTTTGCCATCAATACTGTTGACGGTGTCCTTTATCAGTAGGCTTTATATTTATGCTCAACATGAAGTATAGATATTGTTGTCGGGAAGAAAAGAGCCTGGTCTGTCGGCGGTCTCCCTCTATGTCACCTACAGCAGCAGCAGCGCGCCATCGTCGCATCAGGCACGATTCTGGTGAAGCAGGCCTACAAGCTGGGATTGGTAATGCTGCACTGTAATCATAGTTATTTATTATAGTTTTCATTATATTTTATTATATGTTATTGGTTTGAGGCCGAGTATTTTATTAAGTGGAGAGCTTAATAACAGCAGTATTTTATATTTCTTATTCTTTAAAAAAAAAAAAAGTATTTAAAAAAAGTGTATAGTAATAAACAACCTGCAGTTTAATGTTTGCATTTTTTTCCCTTAATGAAACGAACCGTGACTTTAAAGGAGGGGGGTGAAATGCTCGTTTTCACTCAATATCCTGTTAATCTTGAGTACCTATAGAGTACTACTGCATCCTTCATAACTCCAAAAAGTCTTTAGTTTTATTATATTCATAAGAGAAAGATAGTCTGTACCGTTTTTTCCCGGAAAAACACGAGCGGCTGGAGGCGTGACGTGTGGGCGGAGCTAAAGAATCACGAGCGCGAGTAGGCTTTTGCATTGAGAGCATCTGGAAACTGTGACATTACCGTGAGGAAAAAACCATCATCCAAAACAAACCATGGCTAACAGTCAGATTCAGCGTATATTTATGATCCAGAATCAGATCCCGAGGCTGAAATTTAACAAGAGCAGCAGCAGCAACGACTACAGCAGGACATCTCTATGTAGTATGTATTGAAACTGTATATATTTGCTTAGCGGTTTTGGAAAATGACTAAGTTCCACTTTGACGTTTTTTTTTTGTTTTGTTTTTTGTACATGTGGAAAGTGCAGTTTGATGACAACATCGCATGTTGTTTACTTGATGTTCTTACGCGCCGATAGCTAAGTTAACAACACAGAGATATTTGAAGCAGTTTTACTCGCCGCCTGCGGTTCCAACACACGATCGTGACCCTTTTTCGTTGGGACTGCATTATCCTTAAGAAATAAACGATATGCAAATCCGGCGTCAAACTGGGCCTTGTTTGTAAAACAAGCATCTTCGAAATGCAGGGAACAAACAAAAACACTTGCACAACTCCGTTGATGCTCTGTAAAAAAAAAAAAACTCCATCCACTGGTCCCTTAATACTGTTTTTTTTTTTTTTTTTTTTTTTTGGTAATCTGTGCAGGGTTGTCTTGCCCTGGCAACCAAAAACACACTCCTTTTGTGACATTTCGGTCTCTCGCTCTGATCAGTGAATGTCTGTGCTCTCAGTGCTCTGCTCTACGGGAGCGCGCGCTCTTCCGGGAGAAGTACCCTTAGGACCCATATAAGGAAATTCTGCTCCATCTAACGTCTCACAGACCCATACTCGAAAAAAAACTTTCCGAAACTTGTGACAAAAACTTCCGAAAAATTGTTCCAAAAATACTCCTTCAAACTTACAACTTAATTTTTTAAACTTTGTCCATGTTTAGCATGGGAATCCAACTTTTAAACAGTGTAAAAAACTCAGTATGCATGAAATAGCATTTCACCCCCCCCCCCCCCCCCCTTTAAAACCGAGGTACGTACCAAACCGTGATTTTTGCATACCGTTACACCCCTAATAAACAAATAAATATATATATATATATATATATATATATACACACACACACACACAGACACACACACACACTATATTATATTATATTATATTATATTATATTATTTTAAAGTGTATTATAGAATAATATTATTTCACTAATTCAGCCAGGTACACAATCTGTTGTTGAAAATGATCAAACATGAAAGATCAGATGCTGCAGCTGCTGTTGTTTTGATGATAAATGTCAGCACATTTTAGTTTTGTTAAAAGTTACAGGTTCATCAGACATTTTGGATTAGATTTAAATAGATTCATGTTTAGATTAACACACAGATGTGCTGGTGTTCAGTAGTTTGATGCCTCAATAGTTAACATTTATGATTGTGTTATTGTGGACATTTCCCATGAAACATATTCAGTGTGATTTATTATCCTGATTGTTTAAATGTTATTGAATGCACTGTACATTAATTTCCATCAAGCTCAGATTCACAACACTGTAGATCTACTTAGGGCTGAAACGATTCCTTGAGTAACTCGATTACAAAAATTGATTTATTTTAAATCCCACGTCAGGTTCTTTCGCAATGATTGTTTTAATGTGACAACGCGTTTACGTCACCCACAAAGCGGAAGGAGACCCAAGCGCTGCGTCCGAGGTTGCATACTGCAAGGAGTCAGCAGTGTTTTGATTTGAGGGCGCGGGTAAATGTAAAGAGAACGTTGTGGCGTGTGTCCATTGCAAGATAGAGCTGGCATACCACAACTAGGGCCCTATGATTTCCGCGATGCAGATAACGCGGAGGGAATTGAGGAATCCAGTCATAAAAAACGGACAGTTAAACGCGGAATGGCACGGAATTCAAGAGTAGGTCATTGCACTTACATCAAATCACAATATGGAATAATATCTGTAAATATTAAGCCGGAACAGACTATTTAAATATGAATCCTGCATGTTCTGCGTGTCTCTGTTAATGAATGGAGCAGAATCGCAACTTCCTTTATTTACACACACTGAAGCGTGCGTGACACTCACGGTAATTTCAGCATCTGCTGTATCACAGGACTTGAACACATGAGGAACATCTCCAGAACTGCTCTGACAGTCACTTCATGAGCATTTGACCGTTTGATTTGAGTAAAACTAGCATCACATCACAAACACAGAACTGTAAAGGTATGTCAACCCGTCAAAATAAAAGTCCGGCTAAAGACTATTGTTCAGCAGAATGTACATAGCCTACCACAAAAAAAAATATATATATATTATTTTTTTTAAAGGTTTAATCACACAACTTCTTTTCTTCCACATTTCTTCCATGTTTTATTTTTAATAGTAAATCCCCTTTGTTTACCAAAAAGTTACGTTAATTTTCAATAATTAAAAGATAAATTAAATTAATGTTTTATGTATTTAATGTTTAATGTGCATCTCAGAAAATGCTTTATTTAAAACCCCAACTGAATGGCACTTAAATGAACTTAATTCATCTGTCAACTTTCTTGTCATTGTTCACAGTACAATTACAGACAGAGAAACAATAGGTAATAATTAAATGTTTATTCATGATGTATGCATTGCATTCTATGCATTTAAAAAAAAAAAGTTGTACATTTTAAGAGGCCTGTGATGGTCACGGAGGGACCGCACGTTCAATATGGACGTTAATACGCACAAACACACACCGAGACTGTTTGGTGATACAAGAGTTTATTGTAATTATTGATCAGAGAGTGAATAAAATACCTGCAACCCTCAGGCCATACTCTCCACTGCAGAAACAGCACCATTACCACATGTGGAGGGACAAACTCACAGAAAACACTTTACACATGTTCCCTTAAATATACAGAGTCTGAAACAAACATATTGGCATGATGTTCTACTTAATAAATCTACTTTGATGTTATTAATTCGTTCACATTAAACAGGAAATAACAGCAATAACTCGGCCATGTTGCCCCTGAAACCCCCACGCTCAATTAATACATGGTAGATCCCCACCCTAAGCGGAACCAATAATTCCTGCCATTGTTTCTTACCAGGACTCTAAAAATCACGGGACAAACGCTACACGGGAACAATACACATAGTTTACAGGTATTTAATTCACTCTCTGATCAATAATTACAATAAACTCTTGTACCACCAAACATTCTCGGTGTGTGTTTGTGCGTATGTGTGCGTATTAACGTCCACGTTGAACGTGCGGTCCCTCCGTGACCGTCACAACACCCAGGAGTCTTATTTTATCTTGCATAATTAATATTGCACTTTAATTAAGCAAAAACACATTTTATCCGATTACTCGATTAATCGATGGAATTTTTGGTAGAATACTCGATTACTAAAATATTTGATAACTACAGCCCTAATTCTACTACAGCAGATCTATTACAGACCACAAACATGTGATGGAGACGATCACTGATGATTCAGCACACACACACACACACACACACACACGTCTGAACCTGCAGTTCCTCTCATAATGAGCAGAATTATCAGTTAAATAAAACTATCCAGAGATGATCTGATCATGTTCTCTATTAGTGGATCAGAAATCCAGTATTTGGTGAATTCTGCTACATAATAATAGAAAGAGCCAGCATCAAAAGATAATCTAAATATATCACTATGAATGCTTAGCTGTCACAATCTAGTTATCTCTTTGTTAACTTTCCTCATCTCCTGCTTAAAAGCCAGAACAATCTTCAGATTTTTGAGAATCATAAGCTTTTGCCCCTGAGTTTCTTTTAAATTTACTTTTGACTTTTGTCTTTCTTAAAAAAATATATATTTAAATGTTCAACTGTTTAAACTTGAACTAGAGCTTTTCATTACAAACTATGTTTGATCATCTTGAAATGTTTTGTGATGCACTGCCCATTGAATTGATTCCAGCTTCATCTTCTCTTCTGCAGGTTTTTGGGTCCTGCTGCAGATGAAGGCTGTCAGTATGTGACTGGAATTGTGGGTAAAAACCCGTTACTCCTGAGAGAGCTGGATCTGAGTGGACGTAAACTAGGAGACACAGGAGTGAATCAGATCTCTGCTCTACTGCAGGATAAACACTGTAGACTCAACACACTGAAGTGAGTATCTTACATCATTTCACATGTTACATGACTAGTAATGTTACAGTCCTCTATTTTAATTCTCATTTGAGTCCGACCTCACGTTATAAAGCTTGGAAGAGCCTGGACATTTTTAAATATAACTCTGATTATATTTGTCTCAAAGAAGAAATTAATATACATTTAGGATGTCTTGAGGGTGAGTAAATCATGGGGTCATTTTCATTTTTGGGTGAACTATCCCTTTAAGTGCACAGAGGTTGGAGAAAATAATGTGAACACATTAGAAATAGACAGTATTTTATTAAAGTGTTTACTGTCTTTTGTCTTTAATACAGCTTCCAACCTTCTTAGAAAAGATTAATACAACTTTTGAATAGACATCAGTTACATTTAGTCTCTAACTTCTGCTGTGACTGCTGAATGTGATCATGTTTACTGACTACAAACCGAGGCTTGAAGACTAATTTAAAAAAAGTATATGCGTGTATGCCAGGTTTTTTGGCCAACTGGGTCTCTGAGTTTAGGTTAAGGAGGTTATGAATGAAGCTGGAGTTTCTCTGCGTCTGGAGAGCATCGGTGCAGAGGATCATTTTATAAAGTTAAAGACTATGAAGTGCAACACACACACCTCTGATACAATCTCAGAAAAAGTAGTCTGGGGTTTCATGACCCTTTAAAAACTAACTTCCCATCACCCTCACTGACTGTTACCAGTGATGCGCGGGTCAATATATAAACAACCCACACCTGACCATTGTTTTAAACTAACCCGCCCGCAACTCGGACCGCAAAAAAAGAAAAAGAAAATATTGTAGCGTCATTGGGCCATAGATGTAGGAACTAGGGGTTTAAACAAAAAAACTTAATATATTCTAATTTTCTCAAGAATTATATAAAAAAAAAGTCAATAAGCTCATAATTTGTACACAAATATTCTAGTCTGGCTATGTCTATTTGTATGTTTCTGCAAGTTCAGCAGACCGTGAGGTTCGGGTTTGTTCTGATCAGAGCTCGTGAGCGGAGAGCACATTTCTGAATATTCACTCATTCCGGGGGGTCTCGCTCAACCCAAAATGGCCTGCTGGTTCCAAAATATGTGGAATAAGGGCTGCCTCTGACTAATTTATTTAATTTTTTTCTACTTGACTAGTAGTTGTTCATTTAAGCCATTCGTGGACAAATCACATTCTTATATTAATTTAATTACTTATAGGCTATAGCCTACAGGATAATAAGTTATGACCGCACGCATAAAGCTTGCCACAAAGAACTGGTTAAAGTAATGATTATGAATGTCTAAATTAGCAAGGAGACATTTAATTGTTTAGTAATAAACTGGTGTTTTCTGTGTCGCTGTAAAGATGAAGTGGATGATGCGGACTCGCCATGAACGCCAGAGAGAAATGCACATTTCATATGGATTACATCATCAGAGAGTAGCCTATTTATTTTGTTTTGAATATTTTCATTTAAAAGTAGTCATTTCATTTCAGTAGTCATATTTCTCAAATCTGTGAGGCACAAACTGAGTTTCGGCATCCTCCAGTTCACATCAATGCAAGTGATCGTTCCAGCACCTCATTACATTGTCTGCTGTATATTTGCTTCTTATTTATTAAATACGGGCAACTGATTGATAAAACATTGATCTTCACCTTTTCTCTTGCACCCGCTCATTTTTGGATCAACCCGTGATAGCTTGTTTTTTGCACTATATATATGTATATTTTTATATATGTTCATATATTTTTGTATAGTTAAACTGTCTATATTCTGTACTGTATATTTTACTTGTAAAGTTAGTTGTTGTGTGATCTAAACATTTGAAAGTTGTAATGAGTGTTTTTTGTTGCTCATACAGCAGGTCAAATACACAACCCAATATCCAATCATTTCACTTAATAATAGCAAAAATACACAAACATTTCTCTTTTATCCAGTGGGACAGAACTGTTTTCATTGTGTTTATTAATGGGACACAACAGAATGGTTCTGTGCTGCTGTATCAGAACATATTCATAGTGTTTATTGATGCTTCATATCATCTCTCTGTCATCAAACACCAGATTAATGAATGTGTAACACAACTGAACAGAACCGGTCCAGATTGGGCTTTATTCTGTGCAGGCATTGCTTCTTCAGTCTGACCTGTTTCAGAGAAATATTACTGTACTTCACATCTACACACACAGACAAACCTACAGTTTTATTTAGATGTGCAAAGTTGAATCTGTGTAGCAAAGCTGATCAAGTCACTGGACAGAGCAGAGCAAATGCATTTACGTTGTAGTGATGTTCAGACCAGAATCAATTTAAACACAAATACACAGCAGTCAGGACTTTTATTTTAGACAATATGCTCAGTTTTAGACAAAAGATGAAATAAGAATTATATGACAGAAATAAAAAGATATGAAAGATTTTAACACGTTTCACACAAGGTTGTTAGGAATTAAAACTTTGTTCTATTTCTATCAAGAATCAGGAGAAATTGTACATAAATCATGAGAAGTGTCAATTATTTGATTAAATGAACAACTTATTTGTTTTTCTGTTCAGAAGACCAAATTGTGGAAAATTTATTTAAAGATATTCAGACACTCTTCCTCTGTTTTTTGTTTTATCAAGACATTGTGACTTTATTAAATAGTTTTCTTCTATCTTCTCTCTCTCTCTCAATGTAGATTAAGATGCTGTGTTTGACAGATGAAGGTTGTTCTGCTGTGACTTCATGAACATAACGTGTCTGATTCATTGTGTTTTCTCTTTCTGTCTTCAGTCTGTGTGGATGCAGTATTACAGAGAAACAGTGTCTCATCCTGACTTCAGCTCTGAAATCAAACCCATCACACCTGAGAGAACTGAACCTGAGCGGGAATAAACTACTAGGAGACTCTGGAGTGAAACACCTCAGTGATCTACTGATGAACACACAATTCAAGCTGGAGAAACTAGAGTTAGTATCATTATACACTACAACAGTTACAGTCAGATTAAAGATTACTTTTACTTTCAGGAAAAGGAAAGGAAAGGATGTGACGTGTGGCCAAGTCTAGTGTCCCATACTTTGAACTTGTGCTCTGCATTTAACACACACACACACGTTTGTTTTTGTGAAAAGTGTGTTCATCCCATAGGCGTAATGGTTTTTATGCTGTACAAACTGTATATTCTATCGCCATTCACCAACCCCACCCCTAAACCTAACCCTCACAGGAAACTTTGTGCATTTTTACTTTCTCAAAAAAAACGTATTCTGTATGATTTATAAGTGTTTTGAAAAATGGGGACATGGGTTATGTCCTCATAAGTCACCCTCTCCTTGTAATACCTGTGTCATACCCATGTCATTATACAGAGTTGTGTCCTGATATGTCACAAAAACATGCCCACCGGGAACACACACACATACACTGAACACACACACACACACACACTGTGAACTGTACAGTAAAGGAAGTGTTTATTGGTGATAAAATACACTTAAAATGTATGGTGTTTATGGTCATATAATAAGGTTTTTGGCAATGTTTTATTAATTATTGCACTGTATGGTGTTAACACATGATGAATTACTCCCACATGAACATAACGTGTCTGATTCATTGTGTTTTCTCTTTCTGTCTTCAGTCTGTGTGGATGCAGTATTACAGAGAAACAGTGTCTCATCCTGACTTCAGCTCTGAAATCAAACCCATCACACCTGAGAGAACTGAACCTGAGCGTGAATGAACTACTAGGAGACTCTGGAGTGAAACACCTCAGTGATCTACTGATGAAAACACAATTCAAGCTGGAGAAACTAGAGTTAGTATCATTATACTCTACAGTGTTTCTCAAACTTTTTCAGCACAAGGACCACTTTATCTTCCTATTTTTTTCTGAGGACCACCTAACAGAATCCCACTCTAACACGCCCCCAAAAACCAACAAAATAGGAAGGATAAGCTACATTTAAGTTTAATATGCGACTGTTTCAAGTCAAAAACTAATTATTAAAACACAAATGCAATAATATGATCAGAAATTATTATATACATTTTTATTTAATTTGAAAAAGTAAATGTGAAATGAGTTGCAGCTTAATATGAACAACAAACTGCACATGTGGAAAAAAAACTGCAATTAAACATACTGTTACAGCCTAGGTCCCACTTAATGCCATTCCAAAGAGCCTTTAGTTTAAAACTGAGGTGGTGGGTATAGGAAGTCTATGGTTGTAACTATGGTAACAATAAAATGCTGAAAAGAATGTTCCCCTTAATGTCCAATATCACTGAAATTACTGGGATTTTACACATGAAACAAAAACTAGTACATTACAAAACTAATAGATCTGTGGATTCTAGATTTTGAGATTTCCATCTAAAACTTAACGTGAATATTAATGAGACGGGTGGTGCTGCTTATCACACATCAATGTCTGGCTCCAAACACTTGCCTAGTTTAGGTCATCGTTTCGCGGACCACTAGGGGGCGAGCGGACCACACTTTGAGAATTACTGGCCTAGACTATTACAGTCAGATTAAAGATTACTGTTTACCTTCATAAATCTGAATAACTTTCCTTCTCCTCAAAACTGTCATGAATCCTGTCTGTGGTCTTCCATCCGCTCTCCACCAGAGGTCCTCCTCCTATTATATTGACTCACACTACACAGACTGTTATATATAGGTCCTCCTCCTATTATATTGACTCACACTACACAGACTGTTATATATAGGTCCTCCTCCTATTATATTGACTCACACTACACAGACTGTTATATATAGGTCCTCCTCCTTTATATTGACTCACACTACACAGACTGTTATGTGTCACCCGGACTACATTTCCCATCATCCATTGCACTGATTAACCATAATTGAAGATGATTCATCTGTGATTATGAACATGATATTGCATAACTTGACAGTGATATCTTGCATATCTGTGTTTTAAATGCTGCTCCATCTAAAATCACATCAAATCACAATCAGGACCCCCCCCCCATCTGAGGGTTGCCCCCCTTAAAAATTTGATTAAGAACCATGTGTTGTATTGTAAAAAACTGTTTTATACTTTGAATAATAGTGTAAATATTAAAATAACAAACAAAATCAAAAGCTTCCCAATGGAAACCTCGACAAGACGCACACCTGTTTCACATATAATCCGTCTGCAGTGTGTTTGCAGTCTGTGGGCGTTACGTATGTGGTGCTGAAGCAGCACCGACGCATTGTGCTTTCAGACAGGACGCGTTTGCAGTCCGCTACTCGGTATGTACAGAATCTGAATCAGAAAGAGCTTTATTGCCAAGTATGCTTGTGCATACAAGGAATTTGTTTTAGTGACATAAGCTTCCAGTACCCAGAGACAACAACACACAGACACTTTTTTTTTATTTTTTATAAATAAGTGTATAAACAATTGTGCTATAAATGATAATGGAATAGGATTGAGTAAGATGCAGCGATGTACTAGGATGGAGGGGTAACAAATAAATAAGGATATTGCACATTTTTATTGCATAAGTGGGGAACTTTTAACTGTTCATGAGGTAGATTGCCTGGGGGAAGAAACTGTTTTTGTGTGAGGGATCCAGAGTGATTTTCTGAGCCCTTTTCCTCACTCTGGATTTATACAGTTCTTGAAGGGTGGGCAGGGGAGCCCCAATAATCCTTTCGGCAGTCCGAACAGTTCTCTGTAGTCTTCTGATGTCTGATTTTGTTGCTGAACCAAACCAGACAGTTATTGAAGTACACGTGCACTGCTGCAGACGCACCGCTCCTGGAACACACTAACAGACCGCAACCGCGTGAAACTTTGGAATCCGTTAACATGGGTGCGTAAAAAAAAAAAACGCAATGCATATGCACTGCAGACGGATTATGTGCGTAATCGGCGTAAGGTTGTTTGCACCTTGTGCAATGTGGAATTCGTTTACATCTTTTTCAAGCAGTTTTTGTTGCATTTTGGAAACAGGAAATGAGCCCCTGGTCTAATGCTCCACCTGTCTTGAGAAATCCCTTCTAAAAGACTTACTTTTAGTCATTATTCTATTTGGGTAGCACACATATTCTGAATGCCTTCAGCAGAATTCAAATGAGCCATTTTAATCTAAATTAATCTAGATTAATTCCAAGATTACAGTGAGATAAATCTAGATAATAAAAAAAATCATCTATGCCTACCACCAATAAAATGACTTTGATTCTTGAACTCATTCTTGTTAAGTACGGCCGCAGTTCTCACCGGAAAAAACTTTTACCCTGCAAGCGCCAATCCGAAAGCCAGAAACACGGCAGTGTGAAAAAGGCTAATCGTGCAGAACCTGTGCAAGCACGGCTCTTAATGGTATATTTATTTGTTGTTGTCTCATACTTTTAGATATGCTGTTGTTCATAACATCACAACCACACGTGTGTCCATGTGGAATGCTTCTCATGGCTATGTGGAAATAAGTGTTTAAATAGAACAGTTTGTTGGAGCTGAAAGAGAGAGAGAAAGTAATGCAGAGCTTGTGCAGAGTTACGCAAGGAACAGTAAGAGCCACTGCTATAGAACATTGATTTTGAAACTTGTGAATCCATTAGAATCTTTAAAAGATAGAATCACGATTTATATATGAACATATTTTTACGTGCACCCCAAGATTTCTCTTCCTCATCTCTAAAGCAGCACAGCATGGCCTCGCCCCCTTCATCACATGTTCCCGGGGGCGGGGTTTATCTGGGTTTGTGATGTAACGGACTTGGGAAAAAGCTTGTTGTTGTCCAGGGATAGGCAACATTGGTCCCTGAGTGCCGCTGTCCTGAGTTTAGCTCTAACCCTAATAAAACACACCTGAACAAATTCATCAGGTCTTCAGGATTCAGACAAGTGAGGCTTTTTTTCAGGGTTGGAGCTAAACTCTGCAGGACTTCGGCACTCCAGGACTGCCGTTGCCTAGCCCTGTTGTAGTCCCTTGCATTGAACTTTCAGTGCTGCAACTTTGCAGATATTGTTTATGCTCAAACAGCAACATTGCACACTAGCTTATGTTAAAAAAGTGAACTCACAATCAACCACCCCTTTAAAGTAAAAAGGGTCAAAAACAAATACAATTGTTTATAGTAAACTTAAAAATGTGCTATTATTATTTAAACCTTAGTTATTATTTTTTTCATTTCCAAACTTAAAATCAGCAAGCTTTTATTTTGGCGGGTTGCCAGTAAGTCTATGTGCTTCCGGGTTTAGTCTAAAGACCGTCAGTGAATAAAATGTCACAGTTTTGCATTGTGATTTGAAAACGTTAACCGGTAGCCTAGATTTGTGCTTTTAGTTTGTATACAGTACAGTCTGTCATCTAAAATGGTAATTGTGCATTAACATGTCAAACATGTCGGTCCACAAACACGCGCTCTGAACTAATTTACTGCGCATTTCTTAAGGTCACGCATGCGCACCCGCAGAACACTTATGTGCACCATTGCACACTAGCTTATGTTATATTCAATCAGTTTATTATTCTTATTATTTATTATACAATTAACAAAAAACTACTGTGTATCATTTCTCTTTTGTTGATTATGATTGCTTCAGTTGTCCTCATTTGGATAAAAGTGTCTGATATATGACTAAATGTCAATGTAATGTTTTGGAAATGTTAAATTTTTTACCTTTTTTATTATTACAGTGTATGGTGTTAACACATGATGAATTACTCCCACATGAACATAACGTGTCTGATTCATTGTGTTTTCTCTTTCTGTCTTCAGTTCACACCTGAGAGAACTGAACCTGAGCGGGAATGAACTACAAGGAGACTCTGGAGTGAAACACCTCAGTGATCTACTGATGAACACACAATTCAAGCTGGAGAAACTACAGTTAGTATCATTATACTCTACAGCAGTTACAGTCAGATTAAAGATTACTGTTTACTTTCAGGAAAAGGAAAGGAAAGGATGTGATGTGTGGCCAAATATAGTGTCCCATACTCTGAACATGTGCTCTGCATTTAACACACACACACAAACACACACACACCTGTGGCATCTGAGGAACAGTTGGGGTTCAGTTCTTGCTCGAGGGTCTCATCTCAGTCGTGGTATTGAAGGTAGAAGAGAGCACTGGATATTCACTCTCTCCACCTACAAACCCTGTTGGACCTGAGACTCGAACCCACAACCTTCAGGTTACAAGCCTGACTCTCTCACCATTAGACCACGACTGACCAATAAAACAAAACCAAAAGAAAAGATTAACAAAGTAGATTCAGATATAGGATCAACTATAGAACTACTTAAAATCATATTAAAATAAGTTTATTATAATATAATAATAAAATCACATAATAAGGTTTTTGGTAATGTTTTATTAATTATTACACTGTATGTTGTTAACACATGATGAATTACTCCCACATGAACATAACGTGTCTGATTCATTGTGTTTTCTCTTTCTGTCTTCAGTCTGTGTGGATGCAGTATTACAGAGAAACAGTGTCTCATCCTGACTTCAGCTCTGAAATCAAACCCATCACACCTGAGAGAACTCAACCTGAGTCTGAATCAAATAAAAAACACAGGAGTGAATCACTTATGTGACGTACTGAAGGATTCACGCTGTAAACTGGAGAGATTGAGGTCAGTAACATTCACAGACAAGAATCAAAATGATGAAAATCACTTTGTTTAACTCTTATGTGCTGTTCAAGGTCTTTTGAGACCCCAAATGATGTTTGCTGAAATAAAAACAGATGTTCCCTTTATCTAAATGACATGAGACTTTGTACAGTTGTCAACACTTGGTGCTATGTAAAATTATATTCTTTTTATATAAAAACCTATTTAAAAATATATTTTTAATTAAATACATTTTATACATTTACAAAATATCATAAATCCTTAAAAAAACTACATAAATGTAGAGTAAAAACATTAATAAATGACACATTTTGTAACAAAATGTCGTTTTGTTGGCTGTGTTCTCTGGAGAGCCCAAACAGCATGAGTGTCCTCCCCAAACGAACAGCACATAAGAGTTCAACAAAACACTTTATACTCAATATCTCATGATGAATGTGTTCACATTATATTTGTGAAAGATTCTTCATCTTAATGATTTGTTTGTAAGATGATCTCTCTTCCTCTGTTTGTCTCTTTCTAGTCTTCGTGACTGTGGCATTACAGATGTTTCTTCTTTAACTCAGTCTTTGACAAACACAAAAGCTCTGCAGTTTCTAAAAGAGCTTGATCTGAGAGGTAATAAGATTGAAGACTCAAAGCAGAAGCTCATTGATGTGCTACGAGACTCAAACTGTTACCTGAGGTGAGTAAACTTCACTTTGTGATATTAAAGAGATTCATTTACCTCTGATATGTGAACAAATATAGACTTTCAGATATTAGTGAAAAGAGTTGATCAAATGATCATCAAGCTTTATTTCAAAGGGTTTGTGTCAGAATGAAATGTAAAGTTGATAAAAATGTTGAACACAAAGGAGGAAAGAGAAGAAAAGCAGACTGTCACAGCTTTCTACAGCAACAGCTGCTTTATTAATGAGATCAGTAATAGTGAATCATTCGAGTTTGAAATAGATTTGTTCAAATTGTAGGAAAACGCTGGTAAAATCAGAGCAGATTCAGCTTCAGCTCACAGTCGTCCAGCATCACATGATCAATGTCTCTGTCTCTTGTGTGTTTTTACTTTGACAAGCAACACGTCACATTACTTTACACTTACTTTCTGTAAGAGATAATGTACCTCCAGCCGCTTGTTATCACAGAATAAACCCGACAGGGTGATCAGGACTTGTGTCCTCCTGAAGAGACTTATTCTGTGATAACATCCGGCTGCATCTGCATTATCACACTTATTATATGCTTTCTTGACACACAAGTGAAGAATTAGACACAATTAAGATTCAGCTAAACACTTCTGGTCAGTTAGCAACAACTTTGATTACAGGATTTTAATGTAAATTGTTACTGTGAAATATAGAAACTAATTAGTACTTTATTCCACTGAACTATGATTGTCTTCTCTTCTGTTCAACCTTAGAGTATAGGAGTCAAATCATCAAAAGCGATCCATCACCAAAAATCCCATCAATCACAGAAATACCTCATTGAGTTCAATCACCAGAAGCTGATAAATGCTGTGTATCATAAAGTGAAGTGTTCTTGAGAGGAGCAGTAAACATCAGCTGAAGATCCACAGAAGAGCTTCACTACTGTGTCTATGAGGAGAAATAAATGTGTGATAAATGTGTAAATGTGATCCATACAGGTGAAGAGACTCAGACTTTACAATCAAATAATGCAGCATGTGTGTTAGAAACATGATATTGAATGATTAATGTTGCTTTAGTATTCAAGCAGATGATCATTGTGTTTAATGTAAAGCTGGAACAGAGGAGGAAGAAGCTCAGATGAGTCTGTCTGGCTCTTCAGTTTAATAATATTTATATTAAACTCATTCATAATGATTCAGATGTTTAAATGTGATTGTCAAGTGCAGCACTTAAATGTGTCAAAATATATAAAGCAAATCTACAATATGTCAACTTTCTCGTCTAATGTTTTCTGCACATTATTATTCTATTTTACTTTATATTTAGTTGTGTGTGTGTTGTTAATGTACATATATCCAGTATATAGTCTTTGTTCTGTGGATGGAGTCTCTCCTTCATCAAATCAACTAAACATTTTCACAAGTTAACAGCATTTGTGTCTTTCACTCTCCTCTAAATACTCAAACACATTTAGTCTTTTTAACACTTTTATATTTTCATGTAAATAAAATGCTACATACAGTTAAAAACAACTACTTTTTTTGAAAGGTTTTCTGGTCTGTTTTAAGTATTATTGAAGCTACATAAGCTCTCTTTCTCTCTCTCTCTCTCTCTCGTCTGCAGCTTGTTCAGCTTTTAACAGACACTAAGAAGAAAGAGCACATTACTTCTGTGCTTATCTCACACTGGCTAACTGTACAATACAGAATTTATTACAATGCACTGCTATATGTTTTCAAAGAGTATGTTTCTGATTGAATCAGTCTCTGTATTCAAAGAATCAGTTGCACTTTCTAGTTCCTCAATCCAACTTAAAATGCGAAGGTGATCGGGTCTTTTCTGTTGCAGCTCCAAGGCTTTGGATTGACCTTCCTCTTTCACTAAAATCATCTCCTACACTCCGTGTATTTCAGTTCTTGTGCTGTATCATTTTTATTAGTGTTAGGTGGAGACTTTGAGATTACAGATGTAAAAATATCAAGGCTAAGCACTTCTCACCGATTATGTCCAGTGGAGAAGCATATATCCGTAAGAAAGTTGTGCTTTATGACTAATATTCCCTCAATTTGCTGCTTTCTGGTAGTAAGTTAGCTGTTTGTAGTAGTTATGTTTGGGTATAGATAAGGATTAAGGGATGTAGAATATGGCCATGTAGAATAAGTCATTAATATGTGCTTTATAAGTACTAATAAACCGTAAATACTCTAGTAATATGAATGCTAATAATCAAAAAGTGAATTCACCGATCAAAAGTGTTCCTTCCTTTTCTGTAAATTTGTGATATTTGCCGGCTTGCCGTCACAGTTTATCCATGTTATTTGTTTTAGTTTTCATTGTTCGTTTCATCACTCGTACTTGTTCTTCCCTGGTGTACGATCACTTGACTCTACTGAATATTCAATCAGTGGTGTTCGGTTGTTTGAGTAAATCGCCAAATCTTTAATTTTTGCCAATACTTGACAAGGGTAGCACGACTGGATGATATATTGTCTTCTATATTTGTTAGTGCGGAGTTTGTTTTCCTAATAACACCAACGTATAATAATAACATATAATAAGAGAAGGACTGCAGTAATGTTTGATAGGAAACATATTTACACATGAGGTTATCGCATTAATAACAGTAAAGAATTACTTTGGATGACAGACAAATCAGTGTTTTAAATAAATTAATTGTAATTTAACATCCATTAAATCCAACATTGACCAAATATCTCTATTTATCCAGTCTTCATAAAACAGGGATTTGTTTCTGTGTAGAATATATTTGTTATTATCTAAATATGTTATATAGGCGTTAATTCTATTGTTATGTTATATAGGCATTAATTCTAGTGTTATGTTATGTAGGCGTTAAATCTGTTATTATGTTATATAGGCGTTAATTCTATTATGATGTTATATAGGCGTTAATTCTATTATTATGTAATATAGGCGTTAATTCTATTATGATGTTATATAGGCGTTAATTCTATTATTATGTTATATAGGCGTTAATTCTATTATTAAGTTATATAGGCGTTAATTCTAGTATTATGTTATATAGGCATTAATTCTAGTATTATTTTATATAGGCGTGTATTCTATTATTATGTTATATAGGCGTTTATTCTATTGTTATGTTATATAGGCATTAATTCTATTGTTATGTTATATAGGCGTTAAATCTGTTATTATGTTATATAGGCATTAATTCTATTGTTATGTTATATAGGCGTTAAATCTATTATTATGTTATATAGGCGTTTATTCTATTGTTATGTTATATAGGCATTAATTCTATTGTTATGTTATATAGGCGTTAAATCTGTTATTATGTTATATAGGCGCTAATTCTATTGTTATGTTATATAGGCGTTAATTCTATTATTATATAGGAGTATCTTGGGTGTAAAACTGTGGAAGTTTGGGTAAATCAAAATCATATTTGAGAAGGAAGTGGATCCCAAAAAGCTAAACACTGCATACCAAAAGATCTCAGCACTACCTCAAAATATTTGAAGTTTTAACAAAGTGTTCATACTCTCAAATTCAACTACTTTCAGACCAGCATCTTCATATCCTTTGATAATATCAGATTTTCTAATAGAATGAATTTTGTGCCTCCAAATAAAGTCATATATATTTTTTTGATAGCTTATTTTTATAATAACTGAAGAGAGAGCTAAAAAAAAAAAAGACATGGATAAATCAGTCTAGATAGATATTCAACCTTAGAAGAATTCTCCCAAAAATAGATGCATCTCTCTGTAACCAGCTATTCAAGATACTGGGACGAAAGTAACAAAGTGATTTTCTCAGAGACCTGATTACATTTGCTTTCCAAGCTATGACAGCAGTTCAACACGCAAGCCAAATATCACCTGATTTCATCATCGCTTCCCACAGTTAGGTCCGGAAATCAGTTTTCAAGGATAGTAAGTAAATAACTGAAGCTGTACTCATTTTCTAATTGCAAATTGTGTTTTTAGTTTCATGTGTTACAGTAAAGATGGTCTAAATGTTATTCAGTGCTGTAACACATCCTAAAGTTTGCCCCTGAATTCCTTTGTGCTAATGTGGTGACTTTCTGAGTGTTGCAGAATTTATTAATATGTTTATGTCTTATTATACCAACAGAATATGCCAAGAGTTAAGGTCAGAAAGACAGACGGGGGTCTGATTCAGCCAGATGTTTATGAGAGGTGTTTCTGTCAGGAACATCAGCCTCAGGGCAGCTGTCATGTCACTTTGCTCAGATACTGCAGGAGGAGAAGACTAGACCACCAGGACACAGATCACAGTCTCAAGTCTTCTCCGTGGACCAAGAGAGGAAACTGCAGGCTTATATTGTGAGCGCAGCTGATATTTATATTAACCTGTCTCTTAAGAAGATCAGTGTAGTAAAGCAAAAACACTCAACATCCAGCTCACTCACACTGCTCTTACTCAAACTATTTTAAATGCTTATTAAAATGTGAGATTTGTATATTCTTTAAACATGTTTTTCATTTCTCTCCTGATTAATTTTTTTATTGACGTTTTTAAATTGTTTCATTTTCCACTCTTTCTGAAGCTGCTGCAACATGTAAAAATCCCCAGTTCAGGATCAGTGAAGTCTTAATTTATCTTAATCATGTCATAAAATATCTCCATTTAACCAGTTTGTTATGTTTAGATGTGCACATTTGCATATGAAGTGGCCAGCAGATGTGGCTGCAAATATCCAGATGGATGGGATGCCAGGAGGATGATGGGAAAGGACTGGCTCATCTCCTTCCTTGAACACAACAATATATCGTCTGTTCACCGTCCTCAAGACACCAGCATGTCCCACTCCACCAGATTCAATAAAACACATGTGACTGCTTTTATAACAACCTATAAAAATAAAGTGGTTAAAGACCACAAGACAAATTCATTGCTATATAACATTTAATAACAGATATAAACTACAGACCTTGATACATACTGTAGCAAATACAGATAAATACAGACTATGAGCTGAGTAAATATGTAATTATACATGAGTAAATATGTAATTACATAAAAACACTACACACACCTAGCTAAAATAAATACATTTACAAATAAATAAATAAATATGGATATAGAGATAATAAAACAATAATGGAAATAAATATGTAATTATATACAAACACTAACTATACACAAACGTCTACAAATGTTCATGAAAAAAAAAAAACTACATAATACACACATAGCAGTTCACATGATATCTTACAAAGGTGTGATTTTATAAAGTGTATTGTCTTGACTATGGTGATCACACGTAGACAGGTTAGCAAAAATAAAACTGAATAATAGAAATAGAGTAAAGTACACTTCAGTGTTCAGTGGCAGTGTTCACAGCTGAACTGTCTCTGTTTGACCAGTCCAAGTCCTTCACATGCAGCCTTTGATACAGTCAGCAAATATTTGTTCATATTCTGACAAGAAATGCTTTCAAAAGTACTTTCAGTAATGTATTGATTTTTAAAGTTTTAATGTGTAAAAAAAAAAAAAAAAAAAAAAAAAAAAGATCAAGGACAAAAAAATAAAGGTATAGAAGAATGTTTTGTAAGCTGCATTAAAATAATTATCAATGAACATAATTACTTCTCTTTTATTTACACAGGTTAATATTCAAAACTAAAGTGTGTGGCAGCTCTGAGACTGTGGAGCTGCTGAACATTCACCAAGAGATTCACCTCCTGAAGATCCCAGAACACAACGACGTTCATAATTACTTCTCTCTCATTAACACATGTGGACTTGCATAACAAAAATAGACATTACAAGAATGAATAACACATACAACTTATTCGTTTAATTTTTAACTTGCATCACAAAAATAAACTACAGAAATGTGGTTGTTTTATTGACAAAGTGACATTTTAGAAAAACATAATTTCAATGTACCCATTTTTTTCACTGCTTTCTCTTCTTGAGAAAAATGGTTAATACACTAATTTATGCACTACAAGAACAGCAAAGGGAAAGACTATTGCCTATTGGTTTATTTATATAGTGGTTGTCTTGTGTAAAAAAAAAAAAAAAAACTTAACGAGATTCTGGGATATGGAGGGGTGTGAAGTGTCCATCAGACGTACACTTAACTATCCTGGGAAACGGAGGGTGCATTTGAAGTTGTTTTCGAAATACGTCGAAAAAATCTCTTCATCTTATAAAGAATAAAAAAATCCATACGATTTCTGAAATATTATACAGAGGTATTTAAAGAAGTTTAGATGCTGTCTTTGTATGTGATAGTTTATTTATTTATTTATTTATTTATTTATTTATTTATTTATTATCTCATTTTAATTTATCGGTAATGTCCTCCAAAAAGGTTTTTAATTTATTATTATTATTATTATTATTATTATTATTATTACTATTATTTTTACAGTGTAATTTATTATTAATGTGTATGTGTTCATTATTTTTGTTCATTATATTTTGGATTTGTATGTGATCCCTTGACTATGTTCCTTTCGTATTGTCTGTTTAAGCATTAATTAATAAAAAATAATAAAGAGCACTTCTCTTTGGGACAGCTGTCCGGTGTGAGGACGCCTCGCGGTGATGACGTCATCGCTCCCGCGCGCTTCACCGCGGAGTTTTATGAGGTGAATCGTTCGCTATTTCACGTAATTGTAAAATACACTTTACATCGTTTGTTTGAGCAACATTTTTACACAGTCAAATCTGAATTATTTTCATCAGGTTCGGTGCTCTGTGTGTGTCTGCTAACACTTACATTTAAAGAGAGTTATACATTTAAAATCGATCGTCATCAGTTGACAGTTGTCTGTCTTTCTTCACGGAAAACGGTAAGATGTGTAAGATGTGTTGTTATGAATGTGGTAAATAACATTTGGACTATATTCAGATTCATATAATATGTTGGATGAAGATGTGTTTCTACAAGCAAAAGATTTGATGCCCCAATTCTGATCTGTTCGCGCATGCGTTGTTATGATTTACCGCCTCCACATGTGCTTCCTCATGAGAATAATGTGACTTTAGCTGACAAAACCAGTCACAATGAGCCATTAAGAAAAAAAATCTCCATCAAAAGGCCTTTAAAATGATTTATGATTTGTTGGAATCTGACAAAAAATGACCAAGTCACCCATTTTAAGTCCTCCGTCTTGTCTTATTATTAATTACTATATTAATTTCCACAACACACTTTTTTTTTTGCTATTATAAATAAGAACATATGCAAAAAAAAGATAAATTAACCTAGAAAGAAAAAAAGCATTATCTTTATCATTTTATATCTAAACTAAAGCATTCATGTACGATAAACTATCAAATGTAAAAAATAACTTCATTACAAATAAATAGATTATTAAAACTACAAAAGCAGTTAAATGAAGTGCAGCGAGTGATTCCCTCTTTTCTTTTATTGTTAGATTAACATTATGAGAATAATACAGACGTCCTGTACTGTAGGGCTGTGCGATATGGACAAAAAAAAAACCTATCACGATTTTTGATAAATTTTGCGATTTCGATTTTAATCACGATTTTGACACACACATGCATGCTTTACAGTCATAAATGCATTCGGTATAAATTTGAAACATATTTCCAAAAGAAAACCAATGAGAGCTTTATCAAAAAGTTGTAACATGTCTCTAGAACAGACTTAAGTCAAAATAATCACTAAGTAAAGATGTCAATCAAAATCTAGACATATGGCAAAAAATTATAATAAAAAAAATAAAATAAAACCCATGGTCAGGGATTGTTTTTTTTTGCCATGCATTGGTCATAGAGCTCACTTTAGCGGTGCCTCAGGTGTTATATGTTTTGCCCAATATATTTATTGCCCAAGGTTCACACGTTTTCCGTCTGCAGTGCGTATACAGTAAGTTATGTGTACGCGGTTCAGAAGCAGCAGCGAGAGCGCATTATTGTAACACGTAAGCACAACGTGTTTAATAATGCACGAGCGCGAATCTATCCGCTCGCACACAGATTTCCTTTGCTCTGTTAACAAAACCAGACGCACGTGCTCAGATCATAGACTGTATAAGGCTCAGATACACACTGCCTTACAACGTGTCTCCTCTCGCTCAACCTGCGTCCTGTGCACTCACAACTCTCTCTGTGCTCACGCGCAAGATATTAAATATTTTCGCACCTTTCTATTTATAACCTTGTCTGTTCTCATCTTTTACCGCGTGCAGTGTGAACGCTCTGATCTGTTAACATGGGCTCGAAAAAAAAGGCTTATGCCCAGTCTGCTCTGTTCTCGCGCTCCACTTGTGCGCTGCATCCTGATTGGTTCAGATATCATACTGCGGGAGGTTGGGTCCGTGGAAAATCATGCTATAAAGCGACTTAGAAATCTTGCACACTCAAATCGCGATTTTATTTCGATTACGAATTTTCGATTAATCGCACAGCCCTACTGTACTGTAATGGATCTAATATAATGTTACACATCTGATGTTTTCCCCCAACAGTTCCCCAAGCGTTCACTTCAGACAGAGCAGATTATGTGTGAAAACATCGGATATAGGCAACAAATCAGAGCTGGGCATCAAGACCTGGAGTGTAAACGAGGCCTGTTTCGTGTCAATAGATCCTGTTTTCACCTCATTCATTACACTGATGACTTCAGATCTGTTCATTGACACATTAAGATCATTTTATTGCTGTCAACAGACTTAAGCAAACAACATATGTTTATTCTTTAACTTTTGTAATTCTTACATTGTTTTATATTTGGTATCTTTTAATTGTATGTTTTTTTTCCTATAATCCTCTGCCTTAATATTAATGAGAGTAAAGATTGATAATAATGGATAAAGGGTTTATTGCTTTTTTTCAGCTAACAAGTACGAGGATCAGAGCATCATGAAGAAGAGACAGAGTGTATTAAAGGACAAAGAGAACATGAGAGATCTAGAACCCTGCAGAACCAAACACACTGAAGAACAAACAGGTTGGTGTTTACTCTTCATCTTTTTTATCAATGAGGCTGAAGAACCATTAGGTTATAAAGCAGTTCAATTGTTTACTTTCTGTAGATTGGAGAGAAAAAATTACGCACTTCTCACAAAAAAATAGGGATATTCAAACTTTTGGTGAAATTTATGGAAGATGTAAAAAGTTCACCCTACAGTGATATTATATCATGAAAGTATGGTGTATTTAAGTAGAAGCATGCAATGGTGATTTCTTTATCTCAATTAAAACTGAAGCTATCAACAGTGGTGGGAATACCAGAACAGAAGTCAATGTCTCTTGTCATGTGTCCTTGAGCATCAATTACAGCTTGACCACGATGCCTCATGCTGTTCACAAGTCGACGTACTGTCTGCTGAAACATGGCATTGCACTCTTCTTGATGGGCTGCCCTCAGCTCATTGAGGTTCTGGGGTGCAGGGTTACGACCCTCTACACCACGACTCCACTGATCTCATTGGTTTTCTATGGGATTCAGGGCTGGAGAAAGTGCAGGACACTCAGTTTGAAGCACCCCAGCCTCCAGCAGCTGTTCCCTGATGATGTGATCTCGATGAGCTGGGACATTGTCATCCTCGCAGGTCGTCTAGCTGATGATTCGAATGATCTGACGTGACACTCGTGTGTCTGGAGTTGAGTGTAGGGATGGGCGATATGGCTGAAAACTGTTTCATCATATCAGTGTTTCATTTCAGTCGATATTGATAATTATTTATATTTTTATGACCTATTTAAAATAAGGACCAGGAGAAAAATATATTGCATTTAAACATTTAAACTTAACCTTCCTCTGATCAAAATGCCCTCAGTTATTAAAACAGAAATGTCAACAACCATGGAAAACTCAAATAATACAAATGTAAACATAAGTCTAAAGTAACATTTAAGGTGCAAAATGAAAGAGAATGTAAGAAATGCCTAATAAAGTGTAATAAAATAGTGGAAAGTGTTAAATATAAACATAGAGAAACCTGAGAATTTAGCACAACTTTAGTGTTAGGAAGTTCACTAGCTGTTCACCTTCTGGTGAATAAAGTGTTTTAAAATATGTGCAGTGTTTTGTAAACATAAATAAAACTGATGTAGACTGAGATACATCTCTAATATAAAAAACAAACCTGATACAGTACATTAACATTGTATGAAATATAAAACCTTCAGAAATATGAAAAAGTAACTCTTCAGGTTATTCTTACTCTAATAATTAATCATACTTGAAATTGAACTATTGTGGCTGGGATGCACAAGTACGTTTTCGCCAGCAGAGACAATCTGGAGAAGTTGTGTTCATGTAGCCTCCACCAGTCCAGAGGGTTAGACTCACTGTCTGCATGAGAGCACATCAGGTACATTTACAGCTCACTCTCCACTTTTTGCTTTTCAGTGAGAAGCAAAGCATCATCTTCTTGGCACTGTTTTTTGAAAAAGCTGCTTCTTAACACCCAGTGGCACAGGTGGTCCACTGACAGATCCTCTTCTGCAGCTTGGTCTGCTGCTCCCTCAGAAGGCCTTGCCTGTGATTGGCCCTGGTCTTCATCTATGGGGACAGCTTATTTCTCATCGAGGTCATAATTTTTGTCTTCAGCTCTTTTATGAGCTGAGTGTCCCCCTCATTAACTTTCAGCAAACTAAAGTGAAACAAAGGGGGAGCACAGGCTTCACGTACGAGACAGCCACATATTACTTGGCAACACTGGTTCAGGTGGAGCGGCAGTTACTACACAGAGCCGTAGTCTACCGAAAACTAACACAAAATCGTTTTCAAAATCGACAAAGTATCGCCTGCGATTTTAACATCGATTTTGTGTAGACTGTCAGTGAATTATGGCTTGGTGTAGTAAATGCCAACCGGTGTTGCCAAGTCTGTGGTGGTTTATCTTGTCCGCGGGTCAAAGCGACCCCAATACAAATAATGTGATATTTAGCCCCTAAAATGTGAATTTTACCAAGCAACCCTGCTAAAAAAACGTATATTTTAACCCCGGGAAGCAATTTTTTAATCGGGGAACCTTCTGGAAGCGCGATTGGGCTAGTTTTGGACTAGTTTTGAGAAGCAACTTGGCAGGATTTGTTGTGAAAACCTTGGCAACCCTGATCTGAACACACGTGCTGGGGATATACTTCTAATTACAGGAGTGTCTTTACTGAGCCCTAGTAGCCTCTCAAAGTATCTGTATTGCAGTTTTTACTTTTATTTCAGACCTGATGGAGGAGAATGAGGAGAGTGACGAGCAGAAGCATCATCATGGTACAACGAGAGAAAAAACTTGCTCACAGACCAAAAGAGTTTATTTACGGAAAAGAAGAAATAAGAAAGGTTTCACCTGCACTCAGTGTGGAAAGAGTTTGACATACAAACACAACCTCAATGTTCACATGAAGATCCACACTGGAGAGAAACCGTTCACATGTGATCAGTGCGGGAAGAGTTTCACACACAAAGTAACCCTTCAGCAACACATGATCCTCCACACTGGAGAGAAACTGCATGAATGTGATCAGTGTGGAAAAACATTTTCATGGGCTTCAGGCCTGAAGCAGCACATGAAAGTTCATACAAAGGAGAAACCACACTCATGTTCTTTCTGTGGAAAGAGTTTTTCACAACTGAACAATTTAAAAGTTCATCAGAAGAGACACACTGCTGTGAAAGAATTACATGTGCTTTGAGTGTGGAGAAGACGTTTACTACGGTTGCACAACTGAAGCTGCACAAGAGGATCCACACTGGAGAGAAACCTTACATGTGTTCATACTGTGAGAAGAGATTCAATCAGTCAGTACATCTGAGAAGACATGAGAGGATCCACACCGGAGAGAAACCGTATCACTGCACTGCATGCGGGAAGAGTTTTCCGTCATTCATCAACTTTTTGTTTGCATATGAAAAACAAACACAGTAAGTAGATCATAGATCCAGCACCTTTAAATCTTAGTTTTCAACTTCGCCAAATGTGGCACTCTAATGCATTGAGTAATAATATCTGTCCTAACCAGCAACAGGACAAGGAAACAACATCTAAAGTTTTCACCGTAGATAAAGTTCAAGATCAGCAGTTTCATCTGTGAGATCCAGATTAACTCAAAGATGGACCAGATCTGATAGTTTCACTGTTGTAAAACATTACACTTTATTACAGGTTGAATTGTATGTTTCAGTTCTCTTATAATGCTTATTTATCAATTTTTTTTTTTAAGTTTAAGCTTTTATGAAAGAAGATTTTAAGTCCAAACTGTTGTTCAGAATGCATTATTTTTAACTTGTTTTTATTCTTCAACTTAAAAGTGTAGTTTAGAAAATACAGATGTAAAGTATGTTGCTGTAACTTTGCTGTTGGCCGTTTCTTCAGTTTTATTTTCGGGAGATAATTTGGTTTTCTTATAAGTCCATACAAAATCTGTATGGTTTGTTTCCATTTTTATTTGATTTGTTGTCTGCTGATTTGAATTCTCTAATTTTGGTTACATTTAAAAGCCATATTAATTGGATTTTGTGGATTTAGCTGAACTAATGTAGCTGGCTGGTTATGGAATCGTCTGGTGATTATTATCACCAAAAGAGGGCACTGACAACTTCACTGATTACATTAAATGATTACATTTTTGTATGTGGATTCGTAAAGTCATCATTATTGTTTTATTATGTTCTGTCTGCTAGTTGCAGTATTTACTGTTTCATAGCCTGACTTTTGATGAACTGTATTAAAACTAGGGTCAGTTTCACCCACAACATAATTATTATGAATTCTAATATTAGTCATATGGAAGTTGGAACCAACAAACAATTAAAAACAAAAAAACAAATATATGGTCCTTGTTTTCATTTATTTATAGATAACCACAAGTGAGATTTCATTGAAGTTTCATAATAAACTAGAAACTAGCCTATTATGTGATCTTTGGCAGCTGGGACTTGAATAGAAGATTTATTGCAAAGGGAAAAATTTTTTTCGACAACAATGGAAAGATATAATCTCTTCTTTTATGATTGTTTGGTAGGCCACTGATTGCCATTTGTTGAAATTGAGGATTCATACATCATCTGAAAGCTGAATAAATCATCTTTCCCATTGATGTATGGGTTGTTAGGAGGACAGTATTTGGCCGAGATACAATTATTGAAAATCTGGAATCTGAGGGTGCAAAAAAGTCAAAATACTGAGAAAATTGTCTTAAAGTCTCCAAATGAATTCTTAACGATGCATATTATTATCAAAAATTAAGTTTTGATATATTATGTTAGGAAATTTACAAATATCTTCATGGTTTTGTGCTCCAGGGTCACATTTGTTAGAAAGTCTTTATTTTTGGTTATATTATATGCAACGTTAGTTCACTAGATGTAGCCAGGGTTTGACATTAACTTTTTTGGACACCAGACACTATAGATAATAATTTTCTGAATTTACAAGCCTGGACTGTCGTTGCATTCAGATGCATTTACAGACAGTTCAGTTTAGCTAAAATATAGCACAAATGCATTTACAACAATAATGTTGTGAGCTTGGTATTTTATAAAATAATACAATTGTATATACTTACAAATAGTTGTCAGCAAGTGTATTGATTACTGAGTCATTGAAGCATGCCTTTAAACAATTTGTTCATAGGGCTAATTCAAGAATGTAGCAAGTGCCTGTCTTTATGAATTGAACACTGAATTATTGACCCAAATTCAGTAGCAAAACACTGCTGCTGAGAGAAGCACGACTGTCCTGCTGTGATCTTTGTTTGCAACTATTTTAGCCAAATCGAGCAAAAACAGTCAAGGTTGACAAAATATCCTTTCAATAAATTCAGATATTGAACTAAAATATATTAAGTAGGCTACTAGTTTCAACTCTTGAAAAACTACAGGGTTGGTTTAATTTTCCTTTACTGTCTTCTGTAGAGAACTGTGCGATGCAGAATAAAAAAAAAAACTTTAGTTTTACTGGCTAAGTGACTCTCGT